>NW_009934446.1:11447-13468 GCF_000696875.1 Nestor notabilis
GCTGCCCCATCCCTGGCACTCTTCAGGGCCAGGTTGGACACAGGGGCTTGGAGCAACCTGCTCTAGTGGAAGGTGTCCCTGCCCGGGGCAGGGGTTGGAGCTGGAGGAGCTGTAAGGCCCCTTCCAGCCCAAAGCACTCTGTGATTCTATGACACAAGTAGTCATCACTTCTCTGTGCCAACTTCCGCACAAACATTTGTGCCATCCATTTTGGCTGCAAGTCTCATCATAAAAAAAAGAGCCCAAGAAATTTAACCAACGCTTTCTCCACTCTCACATTCAGGGGCAGCTGAATCTCTCTGAGCCCAGAGTTCAAGTCTACAATGGCTGGAGTGCAAAGCAGCACCAAACTTGGGAAATTTCAGACTGATATTTGCCATTTCCAAGCACGTCCCAAGGAACTGGGCTAAAAATGGGACTATTCTGCCTGTTTGCCACCACCACCACACAAACATTTCTGCTTAAGGACATCCAAACCACTGAGAATCCCCATTAAACGCAATGTTAACACTAGGCACGTATGAAGTGACAACCCCACACCTTTTCACATGTTTCAGCAACTTTGCTTTGACCTAAAAGGCTGAAGCTCTTGCAATGCTCTGCCCATCTGTCATGCAGCAAGAGGTAAATGCACACAAGTGGGGTGCCTGCTAAAACCACACTGGTTAATTCTGCTGTGGTCTGCAAAAATACACTTTGCCAGCTATGACTGTGATAGATTTGACACCCAAATGGAAGCAAGCTATAGATTTGTAGGAATATAGCTAAAGCGTTACAAGATTACAAGAATAAAGGCAGCTTTCAAGACAGAAATGCCTGAAAACAAGAACCAAACAGCTCCAGTAGAAAAGTGAATTCATCTGCACGGGTGTACAACCTTCACTCCTCACCATTTCTGTGACCATTCCCTGGTGCCAGAGCAAAACCAACGCCACACAGAGCCTTTGACTTGGAACTGTTCCAGAAGCCATCACTGGGTGAAGATCAAAACCCTCAATTTTTCTTTATGTACAAGAAGCTGTTCAATCGATGCAGAGTTCACATAGTTCACACCGGAGAAACAGAAGTTCTGCGCCTGGTCGCAGCTCCCCACAGTTGCGGCTTTCTTGATTAGACCCATTAAGCTGCCCTGTCCCCTTCAAAACTTTTCTCTTTCATCCCTTGAAGACATAAGCTTAAAAAATTTATCATCCACTAAAGCCCGAACAGTACAAGTGTAAATACTTGAACGTTCTTGTTTCCACGTCTCTCAAGGACCTACAGCTGTATTTGTGACAGCAGCAGAACAGATGCAAGCCCAGTTTCTGCCAGCAGTGCAGGACCACTGTGGAACGAGAGCGGTCACACTGGGTGCAGCGTGGTCCCACCTTCTGCTGGCGGAGCAATGCCCTACTGCTTATCTAGAAAAGTATCTTTTTGCACATTGGGCACGCGCAAACAGCATCAGCAGCTTATCCCAGTTCCAGAATCATGAGAGAGACCTTGGAAACAAGCTACATGCCATCAAGAAACAAACCATGCTTTAAAAGGAAGAACCAACAGATCTTTGGCTACCTTCATGGCAAAGCCCAGACCTTCTGAATGGAAAACAACAGTAGCAGGAATTCAGCTCTTACCTTTACCAGCTGTTTTATCCGTGCACCTGAAAAAACACAAAAGCAAGAATAAGAGGCAGCTTCTACGGCACGGCAGCAGAAACCAAATGATGAACACAATGACCCTAATTCCCGGCTGTGGACAGACCCACTGCCTTGTTCTCACACCACTGGTTTGAACCCCTCACACCAACAGGGATTATTTCACCCAGAGGAAACCTGGATGAACCATAATAACACATCAGCAGAAGCCGAATCTTGCCCATAACCACTGTGTCCAAAGCAGAGGGACTCTGTCGTGAGAACAAGGCACATCAGCTCCGAGCACTGCAAGTGCACACGTGGCTGGTTTCCCACTCCCGATGCAAGGCAGCAGAGAGGTGCCGGCATCTCCTGTCGGGAAACTGATCCCACCTCCTTCACCGA
>NW_009934447.1:0-206 GCF_000696875.1 Nestor notabilis
AATGGGGGTGACTGGTGAGGGGATATTGGGGTGATCCTCCTGTCCCATAGATACTGGGGTGACCCCCCTGGCCCCATAGGGTGTTACGGGGATCCCCTCTGGCTTGATTGGGGGGGACTGGGGGTAATCGTGGTTGACAGGGGGGGCACTGGGGAGTAACTGGAGGGGAAATGGGGTAACTGGGGAGTAACTGGAGGTAACTGGGG
>NW_009934448.1:0-211 GCF_000696875.1 Nestor notabilis
CCCCGGCTCCCCCCGCCGCCCCCAGGGGTCAGAGAAGACTTTTAGGAAGAGGTTAGTGGGAGGGAAACCCAAATTAAAACTTCCACTCACCTTCCCAAATCCGCCTAAAGTGGTGACTCTGGTGTAGAGAGCGTGAAGATCCAGCTCCTTCCCACCCACCACGGGGATCTTCTTAAAAGGAGACCTGCCAGAGGAGATACACACCAAACAC
>NW_009934448.1:308-521 GCF_000696875.1 Nestor notabilis
CTTCGTGGAAGGGGCTTGAAGTTGGATCTGGTCGTTTTAAAAGCCTCCCCCCCTCCCGTTCCATCTCCCCATTTTCCTCACCCTCTGCTGTGGTGAAACTGCCGCAGCTCGTCCAGGAAAGCGAGTCCCTTTCTCCGCTGGTCTGCGTGGTTTTTACCCGTCGAATTTGCCATTTTTGTATTAAAAAAGGTTCTCGTAAAAAAAAAAAAAATC
>NW_009934449.1:0-10514 GCF_000696875.1 Nestor notabilis
TGACTGCTGCAGCTGAACCCAGGACAACTCCCATAGAGGTGGTGATTGAATGTAGTTTCAATGTGGTATTAGTAGATAGTTAAGAAAACCTGTGTTTTATGTAAAATCCCTCTCCTGACTTCCTTCTGAAATAAGAAAGTAATGATAATTTAAAAAAAAAAAGTTGCTACTTTGTCTAAACCAACTTTTTAACAGTGCTCAGGGCAAAATTAAGAATGCTAGTAAATAATATGACATTTTCTTTGTTATGAGTGTTACAGGAGAGGCTGCTATTACTGACACTGTCAGTCCTTAGTAGGGTTCACTGCATGCATCTGACCTGCAAAACACCCCTGCAGTGGATTCAAAGGATGATCTTCTTCAACCCTCTCTGTGTGAGGGTGGGATTTCCTGTCCTGTTTTGCCAGACATAAGTTTAACAAGACAACTGTACTAAAGTTCACCCTCAAAGGTGGCTTGCTGTCTTCCTTCTCTCCCGACAGGGAGAAGGTTAATGAGCTCCTCTGCTAACCACAGAAATGGTCTCAAAAACTGCCAAAGTACTCCTAAATCTGTGCGAAATGGATGGTTAGTGGGCAGTTCAGAGCCAGATATCCTCAGTGAACTAAAAACTCTCAAAACAATTGAGGGAGGAAGGGTTTGGGGTAGAGATAGACAGGTTGGCTTTAAAAACTTGGACTTTCTTCTTGGCTCCCTAAAGTCTACCCAAACCCCTGGTACAGAAGAGCTGGTCTGCCAGGTTTGTAGATCTTATTGCAGCAAGTGCTTCTTTTAGATTCCTTATTTCACTCCTGACTCCAGACAGGGGTATTTGGGCCTCATTTATCCCTTTTGGTAGTTTATATTAAATCCTTGCATCCTGGTCCTGGTGTTGACTATGGTGCAGCCTCTTGTTTTCTTCTTACATGTCTACTTCAGAGAAAAAGCACCTAAAGGGAGTTTTATGCTTGCAGAGTGCTGAAGTCCTTAGTTTTCTTTTTAAAAGGAATGAAAGCTGCCATTCTGTTAAACACAGGAGGGATGTGAACCTCTCAGTTTCAGTAACTTATTCTTGTCACTTTGTGTCTGTCTTCTACATTTGTATTTCTCTGAAACTTATTAAAATACATCTGAAAAAGGAAAGATAGAAGGCAAAGTAGCACATCGCAGTTCATAATAATGGTGTTTATGCTTCGTCTACACCAGTCAAGACAGTAAATGAATTTGAGCTCCTCACATCAGGGAGACTTTAGATGATACTGCATATCATAGCATATCTCTGAGAGGAAATGTGCATATTCTAATTTTCTAATTTTCTAACTTTGATCTAATTTAAAAATAAACAAACTCAAAAACAAATGGAAGTGCATGATTTCTATCTACAAATTAGGATATGGACAGGTGAATAACCTTGGTCTGGAGAAGGAAAGAATGGCCTCATGTTTGTAATGCAGAATAAATAGTTTGTGTTCTTGTCTGTCACAAACCTCATGCAATGTTTTATGAAACACTAAATATTCTTGTCTTTTGTCTTACCCTGTTTTATAGCAGCTCTAAGACACTCATGAAATGTATTTTTTGTTAGTTTAGCGTCTGTTAAAAAGTTAGTGGTTTTCCAAAGCAGGTCAGATCATGTGACATTGCCCTTCGTACTGTTCCCACTCAACCCAGAATGTCACTGTATCCCTGAGCCTCAGTGCGCTCTATAAGGCTAGTGTGTTCCCCTTGACAGAATGGTGTGAGTGTGGTCATCTGTGTGTGTTCCACGGCCCAAAGCCAGGATCCTGCAAAGATATGAAAAATTATGACTTTATTTTCAAACCTGGTCCATGGAAACCACACATAGATAAGACACAGAAAGAAGGCATATAAAATTTGTGACTTGTCTAAAACTTGACTCGTGTTTTTAAGTCCACAATTGTTCCTAGAATCCTTTGTGTAATGGAAAAATTCTTTTTACATATTTACTTCCTGAAGTAGATGAAGGACTCCATTTTTTCTTTCCTACAGCATGCAGGCAGAGCACTTCAGCTTGTCCTTCTCTTGGCTTTCGGAACTGAGGATAATGAACCTGATCTAGCTCATTTAATCTTCAGTCTGGGACTTTGGGAACTTTCCAGAGGAAATAAATTGTGAGACCATTGGTGTCTTGTAGCCTTTTATATTCCTTGGAAGAGAGCCTTAAATTGGTTTTTAACCAAGAAAAGAAAGATCTGCACATACCATTGTTTTGGAAAGAAAAGAAAGAATTGTATGCTTCAATCCCTGAAAATTGCTGCATTACAGAGGACAACGCCTGGTTTATTTTATTTGTAGATGATATGTGTTTTTAAACTTATGTGTTTTATTGCATAGTTTAGACTCATTAAAGCATCTTTTGGAGGTGTCACTTTAAAGGAAGGAACAGGAGGGAATGAGAACAGAAAGTCCTCCTGCCTCAAGGCTTTCAGTCTTGAGAGCTTGAAGTCTTATTACTCATGTTAAATTCCAACTCTCTAACATTTATCTTGCAAAATGTCTCATATTTTCCGAAAATGATTAGATTGACCAAAGAAATAGAGATCTATTTTATATGATGATATCTTGTGAAATTAAAGTTGACAGGTGATGGACTTTCTTTTTTAGAAGCACTTGAGAGAGAAAAGTAATCAATGGAGAAAGTTATAGGAAAATGTTAGCATAAGAATGAGTGGTTTCAAATAGTCTGTTCATAAATTCAGGCTGGACTTCAGAAGTTTGCTCACATATAGAGGAAATTAGGTTCTGGAATGACTTTGCAATAATAACGGAAGAAGTAATCAAGCGAGTTGTAAAAGACAAAATAACTTCTGCAGGTAACTATGCTATATAACTTACAACCTCATTCTTTGTGTGGGAAGATCTTTACAGGCCTGTGTTTCAGTCATAATGGAAATTCCCAAATAGACACGACTGAGGATCTGCTGGCAGTTGCCATCCTCCAAATACTCGTAACAGTAATTTTTAGAAGGGAGGGAAAGAACCTTCTCCTAAGTATTTAGAAATCTGGGTACGCAGTGGGTTGGGGTGACCCGGGCTGGCTGCCAGCTGCTCACCCAGCTGCTCTTTCATTCCCCACTACTCAAGAGATCATGGGGAGAAAATTAGATTTAAAAACATAATAATAAATAAATAAAAGACACCAGTTACAATCACAGGTGAAAGAGACTCAATGTGAGGGAAATTGATTTAATGTGTCGTCAATTAAAAACAGAGATTAGATGAAATTATGGGAAAACTCTTGATACTTTACCACTTCCTTTCTCCCCACTTGCCATGATTTACAAATAAAATAAAATAAGAGCAGCCCCATACCTCTACACTGGATTAGTGTTTACTTCTCTGTTTCCAATCACCTCCATCTTACAGGGAGCCTGCCAAGCCAATGAGACTGTCACCAGTAGGATGTTACAGTGTTGGTCAGTGCCTGATTGCACTGGTCAATGTTGGTCAATGCTCTGATGGCTGTGAGGTGCCAGTATTGGTCTGCAGAATGCTCTTGTACCACCCAGTTTCAGGAACATTCTTTTGCCCTATTCCCCAGTGCTGCAGCTTAACTCTACAATATTTATCATGTGCTGGTAGAGAAGACCAAAGGTCATTTGTTGATTTTCCTGCCAGTTAACTTTGAAACATGGAAAAATCCTTTATCTTTGAGTATGTCTAACTTTCTTCACCATCAGTATCACAAAAGGCCTCTGAGAGATGCAAGCAGCAGCATACCCATTGTACACATAAAAATAAACTCTGCTAGTTTGGTTCAAACTAATTTTTTAATTAATGATTCCCGATTTTCTTTTTCCTTAGAAGTTGTGTTATTCCTGCAGATGATAGTACTTTTTTGTTGTTGTTAGGCTAGTTTGCATTATTTTTCCCTAGTGAGTATCTCTTGATTTAACTATAGGCAGTTAAGCAGAACAATAGAGAAGAGATAAACAAAAGCAGACAGAAAATATTCATTACAATATAGGTCTTTGCCTTATGTTACACTGAAGAGCAAGATGTAAGATTGCTTTTCCTTAGATTCTTTTCTCATAGACTATTAACATCTCTTGTCTTTTTTTTAAGCTTTGTATTTCTTTCTATAAGCTCAGCAATGTGTTTAATGAGTGAAAACATTCCCTTTTAAAGGTCACACCACTCTCAGATTGACTTGACTGTTGATTGTACTTGATCTAGTAGCTTTAATTCGTATTAACTCCATTTATTTTAAACTAAACAATGTTTTTTAAGCAAAGATAGTCCATCATTACTGTCAACAGGTAAGTTTTGCTCTTCAATATTGAATCATATATTTTATTATAACTGAGAAGAAGTTTTGCGGGTGATTTACTTACACTATAGATTTTTAAACAGGAATGAGAATTGTCTTGCAATTTGCAATGGTGTAACTGAAGATTATAGATTTAAAAGTGAATTGCAATAGAAACAACTCATGTAGCCATATACCTAGCTGCAAATTAACATATATTGCCTCAATATCAAGGGCGAACCAGGTAGCATTTATGTTTATTAACACTGACCCTGCCCAGTCATGACTTTTTCAAAACCAATGGGCTGCTTCTTCCTTTCTTCCCAGCATCCCAAAGGTCATTCGCTAGCTGTATCCACAAAATATTGGCTTGGGTTTGACTAATCAAATACAATTTTGATATGTGGGTTATAGTCTTTGCAAAACAGAAAACAAATAAAAAAACCCCAAACCCAAACCAACCCAACAACAAACCCCCCACGTCTTCACACCTTTTTGGGTAAGCTCTGGGACTGCATTTTTCATCAGCTTAATTTGTCTTGTTTTCTAAAATGCATTAAAAAAGAGAGCATGGAGAAAGTTGTCTGAAATTACAGTGGCATGTGTCTGTAGCAAATAGAATCATAGAATCATAGAATAGTTAGGATTGGAAAGGACCTTAAGATCATCTAGTTCCAACCCCCCTGCCATGAGCAGGAACACCAAAAAATCTGTCCAGCTTGGCCTTGAACACTGCCAGGGTTGGAGCATTCACAACTTCCTTGGGCAATCTATTCCAGTGCCTCACCACCCTCACTGTGAAGAACTTCCTTATATCTAATCTAAACTTCCCCTGTTTAAGTTTAAACCCATTACCCCTTGTCCTACCACTAGAGTCCCTAACAAAGAGTCCCTCCCCAGCATCCTTATAGGCGCCCTTCAGATATTGGAAGGCTGCTATGAGGTTTCCATGCAGCCTTCTCTTCTCCAGGCTGAACAGCCCCAACTTTCTCAGTCTGTCTTCATATGGGAGGTGCTCCAGCCCTCTTATCGTCCTCGTGGCCCTCCTCTGGACTTGCTCCAACAGCTCCATGTCCTTTTTCTGTTGAGGACACCAGAACTGTACACAATACTCCAAGTGAAGCCTCACAAGAGCAGAGTAGAGGGGCAGGATCACCTCCTTTGACCTGCTGGTCATGCAGTGGAGCAAATTCAGATGATCTTGTGCCAGGACCTGCTCTTGATAAAAACATTGGTATCTTAATGATAATGATTGTAGCTTACCATTTATATCGAAAATTGTGCTTCTTCATACATGCATGCAAGATAGCAATACATTTCTCAGGTTCTGCAGCCATCCATTTGCATATGTCTGAGGTTATGTGGGGACATTCCTAGCAGAGACAGGAGGCCACGACTGCATGGAGCTGGTAGAAGGTGGCCCCAGAAGGAAAAGATGAACATGAACAAAAGTGAATCCAGAGCAAGGACGAAGAGAAGATGCCAAGTTAAGGGTTAACAGCTATATTACGTAATGTCGCGCAGGCAGTAGTAGGTAGCAAATGAAATGTATAGTTTAAGGTGTGAACAGATAAGAATGACCAATTAGTTGTAGCCATATGGAACCTTTCTGTCAGCAGAAGATATATAAACGCAACCAGCAAATAAATTACGTCTTCGATCTTTCATCGGAGTCCATGCCTTCATCCCCTCAAGGTTACACTTTTATACTTTGGAATCCCTTTTGATTTGTGAATGAATATTTAGCAGCACCTAGAGAAGCATGTTTGGGATGGAGAACTACCTAGCAATACAGCTCAGATTCTAAAATTATACATTTTATGCAACCGGGGAACAAAAACTTCTGTGTTATGTCTGTTGCCACTTAAATGTCTTTAATTTTGAATGCTAAGTATGCCAATAATCTGCTTAATTGGAAATATTTGTAGAAACTATTCAGCAGCTGTCTCTGAAAAAACAAGAAATTCCACACAAATGTTAGCTCTCAAGAGCAATCTTTACAGAAAAACATAGAGTAATAAACAGACAAATGATTTACTGATAATTACTCAGATGTGTATTATAATTCAACTCAATAACATTATTTTAAGGCTGTGTGGAGACCTCATAGCACCCTTCCAGTATCTGAAGGGGGCCTACAAGGATGCTGGGGAGGGACTCTTCATTAGGGACTGTAGAGGTAGCACAAGGGGTAATGGGTTTAAACTTAAACCGGGGAAGTTTAGATTAGATATAAGGAAGAAGTTCTTCACAGTGAGGGTGGTGAGGCACTGGAATGTGTTGTCCAAGGAAGCTGTGAATGCTTCGTCCATGGCGGTGTTCAAGGCCAGGTTGGACAAAGTCTTGGGCGACACAGTTTTCTGTGACATGTCCCTGCTCATGGCAGAGGGTTTCGAACCAGATGATCTTAAGGTCCTTTCCAACCCTAACTATTCTATGATTCTATGATCTTTTCTATTAAAGACATCAGGTTTTCTAACTGCTATGTTTTGTATGATATATATCAGTGAGCTGGAATTGTTCACTTAATAGTACCAGGAATATTGCGTTTCTTTCCTGTCCTACATACGACTTGGATGCTGCTTTTACAGTACTAACATTATTGTTTGTTTCTTGTTTGTGTTAGAATCACAAAACCATAGGCTGGTTTGGGTTGGAAAGGACCTTAAAAACTATCTAGGCATGGGGCATCCACAGCTTTTCTGTGCAACCTGTTCCAGTGCCTCACCACCCTCACAGTGAAGAATTTTTCCTTAATATCTCACCTAAATCTCTTTCAGTTTAAAGCCATTCCCCCTTGTCCCCCTAGTCACTGCATGCTCTTATAAGAAATCCCTTTCCAGCTTTCTTGTAGGCCCTTTTAGGTACTGGAAGGCTATTTGGAGGTCTTCCTGGAGCCTTCTCTTCTTGAGGCTGAACAAGCCCAACTCGCAGACTGTCTTTATGGGAGAAGTGGTCCAACTTCAGACCATCTTTATGGCCTCCTTTGCACTTGCTTAAGCAGGTCCATGTCCCTCTTGTGTTGGGGGCTCTAAAGCTGAACACAGTACTTTAAGTGGGGTCTCAAGAGAGTGGAGTAGAGGGGTAGAATCACCTCCCTCAACCTGCTGGCCATGCGCCTTTTGATGCAGCCCAGGAGATGGTTGGTTTCTGGGCTACAAGTGTGCACTACTGGGTCATGTTGAGCTTTTCATCAACCAATATCCCCAAGAACTTCTCCTCAGTGCAGCTCTCAATCCAGTCTCTGCCCAGCCTGTATTTGTGGTTGGGATTGCCCTGACCCAGGCGAAGGACCTTGCACTTTGCTTTGTTGAACCTCATGAAGTTTGCACAGGTCCACCTCTCCAGCCTGTCAAGGTCCCTTTGGATGACATCCCTTCCCTGTAGTGTGTCAGCCACACCACACAGCTTTGTGTAATCAGCAAACTTGGTGAAGGTGCACTCAGTACTGTAAATATGCTGATTACTTTCTGTCCTGGGTTCAGCTACAGCAGTCATTTTTTCTCCTTCTTAGTAGCTGGTGCAGTGCCGTGGTTTTGACTTTCAGTCTGGGAACAATGCTGATAACACTGATGTTTTTAGTTGTTGCTAAGTAATGTTTATTCTGACCAAGGTCTTTCTCAGTCTCATGCTCTGCCAGGGAGGAGGGGAGGCCGGGAGGAAGCAGAGACAGGACACTTGACCCAAAGTAGCCAAAGGGGTATTCCATACCACAGCACATCATGCCCAGTATATAAACTGAGGGGAGTTACCCGGAAGGCCCAGATCACTGCTCAGGTCAGGCTGGGTATCTGTCAGCGGGTGGTGAGCAATTGTATCCTCTCCCCTTGTTATTTCCCTTATCATAATTATTTTTATTATTGGTAGTAGTAGTGGTTTTGTATTATACCTTGGTTACTGGACTGCTGTTATCTCAACCCGTGGGAGTTACATTCCTCTGATTCTTCTCCCCATCCCTCCGGGAATGGGGGGAGGAAAAAGCGGGAGAGTGAGCAAGTGGCTGTGTGATTCTGAGTTACTGGCTGAGCTTAAACCATGACACTTTCATAATGTACAATTTTTGTGCAACAGTCCCCTCCCTCCACAAGAAAATGTCATCCTGTCTATAAAATTTGCAAGTGAAAGGACAGTAAGGGTCTTAAGAGATTGTTAAAACATTTCAGATAGTATTTTGCAGTACAAGGCATATGAATTCTTACGTCTTTCTGAGTTAGTAGTGATTAGTAAATGTTATACATTTATTTCTAAGATTTTTGCTCTTTTATGTCCTCTCTGTCTTCTGACAGCAGAATTATGGCTTTTTTGAATGTAATGCTAATAACCGATCTAGTCATTTTTGGTCAGTGGGATTCGTTAACTGTTTTTGCTTAAGTTGTATAATATCATTAGTATTTTATATATACTTACACAACTGATTTGGTTTGCTTTTAATAACACAGAATAGAATATCTTATGCATTTATTTTTTACTCTTTTGCTTGTTATTTCTTGGTAATTAAGCAACAGTTGCCTGTGCAGTAAAATTCTTCTTTCCTTAGCAGTAGATTTTACTGAAAATGCCTAAATTTTTGTTATTTTATGTATTCAGTGCTTCTCCCCTTGCTGTACTTTTTGATTCTTAGCTTTTTCTATTGCTTCTAAGCTGCCTCTTTTGGAAAACGTAATGAAAAGGAAATCAACACTGGTATTCAAACTGAATTATAGCAAAACTGAATTATAGCTTGTTTTCAGCAAGCAATTGCTACAGAAACTGGGACTAATTCATTATATACTGCATGCATATGTAATTAAAATTTAATTTCTTTTTTTTTCATAAACATATTTGTAAAATACTGCATATCTCTTATTCCTCAATTAAGGAACAATCTCAAACTGAATCTCAAGCAATTTCTAGAATTTCTACTGGGCTGCAGAAGATTGCAGAAGAACTAGATAACATCAATGGCACATGCATCTTGTTGCTCTTCCTTATATTTTCACTGCCAACAAAAAGCAGATGTAGTGAAAAATACCTTGGACTTGTTAGAGCTGTTATGAAAAAAATATATATACAAAAATAGAGTGCATATACTGTATGATCAAAATTGTTTTCTTTTTTCTTCACTTAAAATCCTAGGTTTGTTGTTTGTTTGCTAGCTATTTTTTTTTGTTTGTGTGTTTAGTTTTTGTTGTTTGTTTTGTTTTGTTTTCTTGCCAGTTAGCTCAAAAAAGGGTCTCTTACTGTCTCTCACAGCCTCTTTTCCAGCACTGCTACTGCTGCTGTCTGCTGCTTTCTGCCTACATTTAGACATGTTTGGAACAAATGCTGAAGTTAGTTACTTCTAGCATTTTTATTACACCCATGTTTTAATTCTCTGCACACCTCTGCTTCTGTTTGACATTGTTCACATGTAGGTTTTGCATTATCGGCTCAGCAGGTTTTTATAACCAGCTACCCCCAATTCCTTATGCAGATTGTGAGATGAAGGAGAGGAGGTTTTTGATTTCAGTGAGGCTTTACACAATTTTCACCCCATTAGTAGTACCTGCCCCTATTAATCATGTTTGTGCTGGCTGAAATGGCAGCATGCTTCTCGTTTGTGTTATCACACAAAAGGAATGGCAATAAAATCACCATTCGATCAGGCTTAGCAGGTTACATGCTTCATGCTGGGTTTTCTGTCACGACATTTTTGCTCCAGTGAACTCAGTTGCATTTTGATGCCTTTCAAATCTGCCTTAGAGAGTTTTCTTTTCTTTATCCCTCCTCCCTTTGTCTGGGTTCTTTCCTGCTACCTGCTGGATCTGTGCTAAGGGCCTTCTGAAGAAAGCTGGTTACTCTGGGCAAGCCTGCTGGCAGGGACAACTTAGTTATCCTGACAGAGGCTGTTTTGTCAAAAACCATTCCTTGCTGGAGCTTCTGCACTTGCAATCTCTCTCCCAGGGGGACTCAATGGTATGTTGCTTACATCCTGGAGTGCAGTTACGGTTAACTTCAGTGTAGCTTTGGAGCCGAATGTGTTGCAAATACCACTTTAAAGGACGAGGGCAGTGCAAGATCTCTGCCAAGACACATGTTATTTAAACCAGTTACAATTTAGATTCATGTGCGTGTAGGTTTAGGTGATTTGAACCCCTAAAGCTTCCATATTTTGCGCCTGCCATCCTGCCCGTCTCCCCTCAGAAGAGAAGCTATAACCTGTTACAGGCTTTGACTTCTCCTTAGCACTTACCACCTGGAACTGCTATGGCAAAAAGAGTGAATACATTTAAAAAAAAATAATATA
>NW_009934450.1:0-381 GCF_000696875.1 Nestor notabilis
CGGCGCGGTGCCCGGGCGGGGAGAGAAGTTGGAGTCCGCGTCCAGGCCGGGCCGGCTTCGGCCGGAGGAAAGAGCCCTGGAAAGGCCGCCGCTTGCCCGGTTCTTTCTCAGGGGCGGGACTCCGACGCGGAGGGGACTCGCTAAGCCCTTCGAGCAAGCGCGGCCCGCCGGCACGGCTTCCTCGGAGCCCCTTAGGGCTGTGATGTGATTTCCATCGCTGCGCCGCTGCAAAAGGGAGCAACCCCAGCACCGCCAAAGTGGTTGTAACAGTTTAAGTGCCCCGAGAGCATTCCATAAAGTAAACTACTTGCCTAACAGCAGAGGGGTTTCTCTGTGGCTTTTCTCAATATCACCAGGAAGCTACTCGTTTCCTGTCCATTC
>NW_009934450.1:392-3026 GCF_000696875.1 Nestor notabilis
TGCCAACATATTGCACTGGAAAATGCTGATACAAAGCTGCACTAAGGTTGGAAAGCCACATCCCAAAACCAAAAGCAGTCGTAAACCAGCAAGTTTAGTAAATGTAACGACATCCTGTCAGCAGCTCTGGGCAATGCTGCTACATCGACAAAATAAACTTCTTCGTGTCTCCAGCAGGTGACTTTGTCACAGGTTCCTGGTGTGCGCATAACTACCTGTGGTAGAGTTATGACACACTTGGTTTCGTTTAAAACTTTGAAGTTCAATAAAAATATTGAAGAATTTGAGTAAGAAAAATCCCAGCTTTTGGTAAGAGTCCAAAGCTAAAACATTTTGTAACTCTTTTCAAGTTGCAGAGAAAAGACTCAAAACAGGACCTAGATGTGTCCTAAAGTCTCAGCAACTAGATGGCAAAACTCATCAACTTCATAAACTTAGTCTTGGGATTTGGAAGGCCAACTCCAAATTTGCCATATGGGCACAAGTTACTCCTGGGGAGATTCCTACCAGACGCAAGAGGAAGCGTTGTCTCTAATCAGCCGTTGGAATAATCCTCTCAGGGAAGTGGTAGACTCACCAACACTGGACACTGTTAAGATTTGGCTGGACAGGGTGCTGGAACGTCTAGTTCAGGTCATGCTTTGCCTAGAAAGGTTGGACCAGATGAGCCTTAAGGTCCCTTCAAACCTGGGATTCTGTGATTTCACTTTTTCTATGTTTTCTTAATTTGGCAGTGCTGAAGATAACTGATATTGGTAAACCTTTTTAATACGCAATTACTTTTCCTTGGAAGGCAATGCAGCAATATTTTACGAATGCTTAAGATTTGAAGACAAAAAATCACGATACAGCTGTCAGAATATATATTGTATATACAATATAAATATGAAGTTACAAAAGTCAACTAAATTAGTTTGTGGGTCTCATTTAGCCACTGTTTCTACTAAGCCGTATTCAAAACCAGGTAATTTAACAAAGACCATGTATTAAAGGTAGCTCATTTCTCATCACACCTGTTCACTATGAATTCTAGGCCAAGTCTCATGATTATGTGACTAACAGATAGCTTTGCTCTCATTTCCCTGCAGAATCAACATAGCTCAAAGAGAAGGAATTGAAACCTATTCCTTCCTGTGAATCATCACACAAATTGTTTGCAAGACTCTATTCAATTGCAGATGAAAACCTGCTCAAAAGAACAGAAGGGTTTTGGAGGTGGTTTTTTGGTGGTTTGTGTTGTTGGGTTTTGGGGTTTTTTTGGAGTGGGTTTTATGATTTTTTTTTTTTCCTTTGCTGGTGGTAATGTAAAAGCAAACTATTCTGCTGAGAACAGGAAGTTGGCAAGCTGACGAGACCTAATTCCCCAACCCTACCTGTTACTCTGAATGATTTTGATATGCAGCTTTTAAAATATTGGCTCACAGTAAAATATATTACTTCCCCTTTAATAAAGGGATCAATTCAATTAAGCATTAAAAAAAATTAAATCCCTTGGTTTTGTCATAATTTTAAGCTGGTTTGCTGCAGCCAGTGCAATGGTTTGCCTTGTTTGGAAATGTTAAAGTGAATAATCACAAACTGCATCTTCTAGAATAAATTAACTAATTTATGTGTTCTCTAAATTAAATGTTACATTGCCAGAGCAGGATCTGTTATAGTAGTCTTTATCTTAATGCATTTTGGTGAAGTTAGTTTGCTTCTGTATTTTTCTCCCATTTTGGGATCAAAGAAGTGACCTTCAGCTTCCAGTGAGGAAACAGTAATTCCATATAAACATATTAAGGGACAGAATGAGAAGACAAAAACTCTATGGACCATACAGTTCAAGATATACAAGAGTAACAGTGGGTACAGGTGCTCTGCCTTCTTTCACAGAAGGGCTTTCAATTCTTACCACGTCACTGCTGTAGCAGGCTGTTTTCCCTGCTATTAAGGAAGCCCTTATACCAGCGTTGCTTCTCTACTCATCTTCATAACACTTTGCTGGGACAAATCTCTTTGCCCTAGGATACGTGAAGCATCTTTCAGAATTCTGGGTTTCAGTAGCAGTTCCAAACTGCAGTTATGTACAACAGTTTGGCATTGTGGCTGCCTGTGTCAAAGAAAGAATCTTTCCAGAGTTTGGTTTCTCAAGACTTTACACAAACTGTTATCTCTTGAGCTGGAAATCACAGGGAAGGCTTTGCTTGTCTTCTGTATCAGGAAATCAATGTCAACTGAGAGATTTATAGAGCTGTTAATACCAGCAAGTCAAGGAGCACACTAAGTAAAGTAGTAGTATTATGCTAATAGTAACAAACCTCCCTGTCCTACTGCTACCAAATTCAACAGTAAAACTTCAATGAGAGTGATACTGACCCCTAAATGAGCAAGAAATTACTCGCTGTCTTATGTTTGTGAGCCAAGGAGCTTAGAGCAGCCTCGTAGCTGTTTTAGTCTGCTAGATCTACTTCAAGGATTCATATTTAACAGTTTAATATGCTTCCTTCTTTGTTGCAAGATCCCTTTGGGATTTCGAGAATGTTAGATTTGCACATATTCAACTAATATTACTGTACTAAGAACAAATGCCTACTAGTACTTCCTGCTCAGTTTTCTATCCCAACTAAATATCACTCGGTTCACATGGAACTA
>NW_009934451.1:0-55932 GCF_000696875.1 Nestor notabilis
CCCTGCAGTCACGCTGCGACCTCGCAGCTCGGAACGATGTACTCGTGCACCCTTCCCAAATACTCCTTTCTTCAAGGAAAGAGCTGAAACAAACAGATGTTACTTAAAACCCAGTTAAAAGCATGCACGGACTGTTCCTGGGATCAGTCACTGCAGGATTGCTCAGCCAATTTCAACCAAAAGTAGCTGGAGACGCGGGCCAGGATAAAGGCCTGAACTCCAGTGCCTCGCATCCAGCCAGCCCCGAGTGCTGGATTCCACCAGAGCCGTGTAAGCTGGGCTGAAGTGTTAGTGCAACAAACCACTGACTGCTCCAGAAAGGGCTCATCTGCCACTCTCACCTGGTGGGCTCCCCAAACCAGAGAGGAGCTGATCATCCAGGTAACTTTTCAGCCCAGAACATTATTCTGCCTCCAGCAGCGTTACTCAAGTGCTTAAACCAATGCACCGCTGAAACCCTGTCCTGACTGGGGGCTGTAATGAAGTCAACAGCAAGAGCCAACAGCAATTTCATCCACACCAACGTTTGTCTCAATATAAAGGCATCTTTTATTACACACAAATCAAGTAAATCAGAGCATAGAATTCAAATGTACCAAGTGCTTTTGAATTTCTGAACCTTACTGCCATGGGCTCTGTAACAGCAACAATTCAGGTTCAAGTACCTGAAACCCACTGAAACCCTCCTCATGCACTCACATCTGGAGTGTGTGGAGCAGGTATTTCCACTTAGGAACCATCATATTATTATCTCATTTGCAAATATTGCCTCAGAAGCAGCCAGGCGTGGGACTGCACCTTCCCACCACCACAACCATCCACTTACTTGCTTTAACGTGAGGATAAATGTGCAGTGAAACAACCTGATACAAAAGCCTCTCAAAGAGATACAGTACGTTTCCAAAAACATTCCACTTCCAGCTGACCAGAAAAACCCTGGGAATTTCCTCATATTTAGAAAAAGAGCAGATTTAGACTGCAGACAGTATTAAAAAAATAATGTGCATCTTCACTAGTAAGATAATCAATGAAGTCTCAGAATAAATAGCAACAAAACATTCAAATTAATGTTTTTCTTAAGGCTGAGGTTTAAAAGTCAAATCCTACCATCATATACATGTTCCATATGTGTATATACGTGTTACATATATATACATATATACATATGCATGAACATGTATAAGAAAGAGGATTTGACCCCTTGTTTTTTGAAAACAACAACAAATGTGCAAGTATTGTCTAAAACATGAGTTGATTTGTTCTTGGACTGGTGGGTTGCAAAGCTCTTACACCTCTTTTGACTTCGTGTGGGAACACAGCCCCAAATATATCTTCGTGGTATCGCTTCTGGCTCTACAAAAAAGAAAGGAAACCCAAGAGATGATTCAATACTGCTCCTTGTGCAAGAGCTCAGTAACTAAAAGGTCTTTTGCATTCTGTGCCAGTGGACTTTTGTCACTGTTGATAAAAGAACCTGTCTGAACCCCAGACACATGTTCTCCGGGACCAGTTCTGGTAACAAAAAGGTCCTAAAAAGCCAGCAGACCCAGGCACTGTGCTTTCAATGGTTGCTTGAACTTGATGTTCTGGACCCAGTGCAAAGCTGATGTCCAGGACCCAAAGAGAGACAAACGGTAGGTGCAAGAGGAGAACATCACGTGTCCTTCTTACCCCTTAACCAAACAGAACGGTGTTTTACACCACGGTGGTGGACTAAGCCCATCACTTACAGCTTTTTTGCTTGTGTGTTCTGCTGAGAAGCAGCTCATGGCAGCCCTCAAGATCTGGAGTGTGACTGAAGACTTCTGCAGCCCACCCCAGACCACTGTGAGACTGGAAAGGACACCTCGTGTGTCACAGCATACCTTTAGCTGGAAGAAATACTCCTCCGCCTGCTGCTCGCTGAGCTTCAGGGCTTTTGTGAGCATCCTTTTCAGAGCCTGAGCAACGTCCTTGGCCATGCGCACGTCTCCACACACATAGAGGTGCCCTTCCTCCTTATGCAAGAGGTTGCACACTTTGGTCCCCAACTTGCTTTGAAGAATGTCTTGAACATAGACCTTGGAAACAGAAGAAGGATCAGAAAAGGCTTCTCAAATGCTCCTTTGGCCGCTGGCTTTTCTAAATTCAATGTGAGCCTGTACAGTAAGGTTTTAACTGCCCTGTCCCAGCTGTGTGTTGCACCACAGCAAAGGAGAAGAAAAAAGGCTTCATCCTGGCTTTACAAGCCCCAGATTTGGAGCCTAGACCTGATTAAACTGCAGCAGACTGAGAACTGGTTCTCAGAACCAGTTACAACTGCCAGAACAAAGGAACCAGACTTACTTTAGGTTGGCCAGGTTGTCTGGAGTAGGCCGTATAGACTTCTTTCAGGACTCCCTTCCTCTTCATTTCCTCAGTTTCTGCTCTGTAGAGGTGATCCATGTCTGGCTGCCGGCAGCCAAACAGCAAGGTCATGTCACCACCTTTGATCCCTGAAACCAACATTGGCAAGTTTTTTGTCTTTCCTGGTAAAGGCCCATTATCTCTTATGACTATCCCCATAGAGGGCCCCGCGGCCACAGTTAACTGGCTGTGTAGAGCTGTCTGTTCCACACCTGGAACCTGTGTTCAGATTTTAGGGTCTGGCAGGAGGATTGAACCTGCCCAAGTCCTTGGGGAACTATGTGGAATCACCTGCTGGAGCAGGCTCCACAAACGCAATTGATAGGGGCAGGTCAAAGTGTTTCCTCTCCATGCTGTGGCCCCTCTGTGAGTGCTTGGGGCAGCCACTGAACACGGAGTAGTTACAAGGACACACAGGCTGCTCCTCCAAGTGACCAAACACCTCAAAACCACCAGAATGGCCTCAAGTGGGACGGATGAGCTGTTTCAGTGTGGTGTTCAAGCAGGGTTCTTGGCCACTGTCTCTGGGTGTCTCCCTCTGCAGAGGTTTGGTTTGGAGGATAAGGGCTGTCTCCTGCTGCCAGACAGGTTCTGGCCTCCCCCTTGTGGCAATCCCCATCAGTACCTCTCTTTTCCAAGTCGTAGAGACGCTGCAGCCAGAAACTCCTGTAGGGAGCAATTCCCGTCCCCGAGCCGATCAGAAGGCACGGCTTTCTTTGGTCCCTTTGGCTCCTTCGGCAGCTGGAATTCGTTAGCACTAAAATGCAAACCGATGCCAATTATGTCATTAGTTTATGACTGACGGCTCAGGCTCTGTTTCCCGTGCTGAGCAGCACAACCTAAGTTACCAGGTTGACTTTACTCAACGTAAGACGAGGTTAAGGATCTCATCTCTGCAAGACAGGTAGTTAGTTCCCTCTCCTCAGACTCAGATATTCCAACTTGCACTCACCAGCCACTTGCAAATCACACGCACCCAATGAAAAACCCGCTGCAGAACTGACCTAAGAACTGCTGGGATTTGTTTCTCCGTCAGACACTCACCTGCGTATAAAGCACGGAACCATTTCATTGAGAGCTATTGTATTCAGCCACGTGCTGCAAACTCCGTGGTGCAAAGGCCCTTGTCCCTCTGCTCAGAGCAAAGGAAAACATCTGTCAGTGTTCCAAAGCTTGGTTCTCTAAAACCCCACATTTTATACTTAAAATTCTGGTTTTTAGATAGGTGTGTATCTAGCAGTGATTTACAGAACAAGGATACCCTGATGGTGATACTCAGTATGAACATCTGCACTGCACATCTAGCAATGATTTACAGAACAAGGACACCCTGATGGTGATACTCAGTATGAACATCTGCACTGTACTACACTATTCTGTATGTTTTACTATACAAACTTGTTGTTACAGGTATGCTTCATGCCGTATGGCAGAGACAGTTTACTCCTGAACCTTAATGCAGCTTAAATATCTGTAATTAAGAGAGAAATGAAACCAACAGTTCTTACCTCTTGTCCTGTAGTTTACAACTGCAACTGTGAGATGAATCTCTCTGGCTGTCACGTCACAGGAGGAGCTGACAGAATAGTACCTGGGTTTCAGGAGTGGCAGCTGAGTCAGGAGGAAAGCTGTTGAGACCTCAGCAGAGGGAAACTCCTCCAGCACCTCCAGGATGTTTGGGCTGTTGTAAAACTTCCATTTGTTGTATTCTTCTGTGCTCTAGAAGCCAAAGGCCACCATGACAACGTTAGCAGGTCATTCACACTGAGATCAGGAGAGCAGGGATATTTGAAATGTCATTTATAATAAGATTCCTGCCTTACATTAAGTGCAGTATGAAAGCAAATCAACAGACAGCTCTCAAAACTTCGCCTAAGCTGATGCTGGCGTTTCCTAAGGAACTGTTTCAACAGAATATCTGCTATAATCTTCTCAGGTACCAGCTCTCTCAGTGTGGATGTAGAGACTGAACCTGTTTCTCAGCCCCCTGCTAAGGGACATCCACAACACTCTGTGGGCCCAGGCCCCGACACCTCCTGAGCCTCGCTGAGCCCAGCAGGAGAAGCACGCCCTTGCACACCCACCAGTGAGCCACTGGTTCCTCAAAGTGACATCCCTCCTACTCTCATGGTATCCATTTCTCTGACAGAAATGTCTACCTGCTCCCCCGCAGCCCCTCCACCCGCCAGCTCTGAGCTCTGGTAATGGCACATCACCAGGAACCACCCTGAGATGTTTGTTCTGGGCAGGCAGAACAACCCACCCAGAACCCCACAGGAAATGCTGCATCTGAAGACACCTCGATTCCCACGCCCAAGCTGAGCCACAGGACCAGCCCTTCTCTCTGTGGTTGGTTTTACAAGCACACAGGACGTGTAACAGAGGGATAAAATCAAGCACCGTCACTACAAAAGTTTCTTTAGCTCCTGCTGCACAGTAAAAGGGCATCAGACGGCCCAGTACACGGCTGTCCTAACATAAATGTAGCCCTAACACTTACCTGACATAAAACTTCCAGCTTCTGTTTGTCTCCTGCTGCTGTAACCAGCTGGGAGAGCTTTTTTAGCAGTTGCTGGGAGGGTGGAGTGGTGATATCAAGCAGGTATGTCAGAGCCTGGGGCAGTGTGCAGGCTGGAAGCCTTTTGTCCCTTGTCCAGTAGCCACCTGGAAATGAGGGAAATAAAAGAACACTTGGTAATTCCCACAGCATTTGACAGCTGCAGAGCTTTGCAAAACTCAGTGTCCCTCAAAATAAGACTTCAGACGAGGCTGCAGCAGGTCTGGACCACAGGGCCCTTCTGAAGAGATGTTAATGTGAGGCTTCAAACTTTTGCCAGGGGAGGCTCTGGTGCAGAGAACTGCATGATGACAAAACACCACTTCAAAAAGAAGTTTTCCACCTGAGGAAATCATCTTCCTGGGTATCAGAATCCTGTGATTTAACAGATTGTTCCTACTAAGATGGGAAAGATGGTCATGACATGCAAATCTATTTTAGGACTCTGATACATAGCAACAATAAGCAAACTGTGGATTAATTTAATTGCAGTCAGTGGCCAATTCAGCAACTGAATTACATTGCCAGCCTAGGATAACCCTGCAAACACTGATGCAGTTACCACGGGCTGCCAGAGTATGCAAAATCAGAACTGAGAATTATAAGAGCAACTAAAAGCTTCAACAGAATCCTGTTGAAATTTAAGATTAATATAGAAAATTCAGTCTATAAAAAGCCTCAGGAATTGCCAAACATCCTCTTCTATTTTATCTGAAGAGAACCAGCTTACCATGGGTGCAGGTTTCAAGTTGGACAGGCTGGTCAGCTGAAGGAGCATCCTTGACGTGTGCAATGAGGCCACGGACTAATTCTGGCTGGTTGCCTGGGAAAATCCCGATGTGCTCTCCGGGCAGGTAGTGCACTTCCTGATCAGTCCCACAGGAAAGCTTGACTAGAATGGTAACACGACTAGATATAGAAAACAGAGATCAGACACATCTTGGTTACGTCGACAGGATTTCCCTTGAATTGTGCAGAACAGGAATACCTCTGAGGTGGCAGCTGGCAAAAACTTACTTGTGTTCAGCACCAAACCCCAGACCAGCTCAGTACTTCGTGCTCAGCAGAGATCAAAAGGCTGTACCACAAAGTTTTTTACTTCCCTGCATTCATAGTGACTCTACTGGGAAGCCAGCTCCTATTTAAACCAGAATTAAGATTGTACGTATGACTGTGGGCTTGGATTTACTTCTACTAATGATCATCTGAAACTCATATGTATTTCTTAATAACTGCAGGAGATGATGTCTGTAACTAGCCATTTCAGATGTTTGAGATTGTAGTAGGATGGAATACAGCAATATTCAAAAGAATGAGGTACTATACCTGGATTTTAAACTTTGAAGATTCTGTCTGAACTTCAGCTTCATGGGAATGATATCCTTGCCATGAATGCTTGCAAGTGCTGTTGAGAAAAGAGGACATGGCTCATGGTAATTTTGTGATAAGGTTTGTTTAAAATGTCTTCAAACTGTGCAAAAAAGACCTGAACCATGCTCGCCCTAGAATTAGTCAGCTATGTGTCCTATATGCATGATGCCTTCCCTGACTAAAAGTAGTTCATCTCAGCTTTTTGTCTTCTGGGGCTGTCAAATGTATCCTAATTCTGGTGTTCTGATGGAAAAGATAATGATTTATGCAATGGAAGCCATTGTTTTCTTTTCTCTGACCACTGCACTTTATTACATGCATTCTGTCATCTAGCAGGACCAGTATCACTCTATAAAACCTTTCCAGTTCAGACCTATCCGAAGCAAAATGGACAGAGGAAGCGGGAGGTGGGAGGTGATACCTTTAGCCAAGTCCATGGTTTGGGAGTCATGCACTATCCTGTAATTCTTAGGATCCCAGCTTTCATCAGAGGTATAAATCTCAGGCAACTGAATACTGGTTTTCCCCCGGATGTTAAAAATGTCACAGGCAGTCTAGGACAAAGAAAATAATGCTATTCATAAAAACTATAAAACATCTTAGTGCTGTCAAAATGCTATTGAGGAGAGAGAGATCAGTTTCAGAAACTGCTAGTTTGATGGATTCTGTTTAGTGATGTTACAGGGATTTGGGAAGGTTCTACTTCTAGACCAGTATAGCTAAAACCCGATCTACTTCCAAGAATCCTGATGTTTGATGCTACCACCCTTATTCATCCTGAGCATTCCATCATCCAGAAGGAACTTTATGTGAGTATCAAAAAGCAATAGAAAAGGGGCCCTGTTCCCTCTTCAACTTAGGCAAGCAGTATAAAGAGGGGAGTTCAAAATTCAAATATAAATCCAGATGTTTGTTTTCCTTCATCCCCCCCATTTCATGGATGCTAGTGAATACTGAAGTAAACGAATGAAGGAACAAACTAAAATATGAGCTATTTCTGTGGTCACCTTGAATGCAGTGACTGCCCATGAGCGAAAGGCTTCTTCTTGCCCACTGAGTTCATCTCCTTCACCTATTGGAGTGAGCTGAGAAGCCCCCAGTTGGGCCAGTTTTTGGTCAATGGTATGAGCAAAGGCGCAGAACTCTGGATACATGCTGGAGCCCAAACCAAACACAGCGTATCTGCAGGAGGAGATAAAAGTAAGACCACTGTGTTATGCTAAACAAAATGCAAAAGGACTCAATCACGTGCAAACCAACCAACCAAGTGCTTTACCTGATTTTTTTTCTCAGTGATTTCAGGGTGAGCAAGGAGTTCTTCAAGGTCTGTAGGAAAACCCATAAAATACTTCAGGTTAGAAAAATACTTGGATTTAAAATGGAACTGAGACCCTGATCTATATCTTTCTTAAGTACATGGGGCAAAAGAAAGGGTTGTCTTTGGCCTCAGCCTTTTGAGCTGAGCCCCATATATAGTTCTGAGGTGAATATTACCTTTCCATTATTTGGAGAATCTCCATTGCCAAAAGTGCTGGTAACCACTAACAGAAGTGTTTCTTTCTCCAGGTCACAAATGTTGTACTCATCCATGCACAGAATCTGGAAGGTATAAAGCTCATGAGAAATTGCTGGCAGACCTAAGAACCAGCATTAGATATCTCTGATTGTCAGACGACCACATTTACAAGGAATTATTCTAAAGGAACACAAAATCAAAGTCCTGATCCAACTTGTATTTACTGAACATTCAAAACACAGGTTTAGGGAATGAGCAAGCTTGCAGCCACTGATGAAACTAGCCAAATGTCTTCCTCCATTTAGTGTGGGTGGGTGATTTAGACTTTCTTACCTTCGTGTTGAAGGCACAGTTGAACAAGCTGCGCAGATTGTTGGCTAGAGTTTCAGATTTCCCAGTCTCTGTTGCATAGACTACAGTGACCTTGGTCCTGGTTGCCATTGTTCGTCGCATGAGTGAAGATGCAAAGAGGACAGCCCTGGAGAAAACATAATCACATACAACTTTTAATACAGCTAAACAGTAATTTGGATTGATTCACAAACTAGGAAAGACTGATCTTGAGCACGGTTTTTCCTTGCAAGATTGTTCAGAAGCACTATAGATAGCCCTGAATAAGAATCTTAGCTACAAATATTACCTAACTGTGGACAGGTAGGTCTATGATTCAAACAACTCAAGTGGTCCCCACTGTAACTATTATTATTAAAAAACCAATCAAGGTCAAACAGAATCATCACAAGAACAGAAGAGTTGGATTCTTATTTGAACGCTTTGAAACTTACTTTGCCAAGATGCTAAACTTGATTTCTCTTTTCTTTGGCCTCCGGGTCTCATCATGCCAGACATGTGTTTTCCATGCATCCACCTTTAAAAACAGGAAAAAGTTAAGGTTCAGATAAGAAATGTAAAACAATAAATAGACAATCTGTATTTATGACTCTCTCTAGTGAGCTTTCCTTGACTGGGGCTTCTCATTCAGATTTCTGAATTAAATACTATTGTTATCTGCACTGCTGAAGTTGTCTACTAGAATCATCTTTTTTTTGGCTAATGCGTACCTGGTAGTAATAGAAGGGAGTGAGGACATAGTTCAGCATCTCCTGGTGGAAGACAGGAGTTATGCTCCCTGATATGGGAGGCACAATCCACACCCAGTCAGCCGGGCAGCCTCCTCGCACACGGTACTCATTCTGCATGTACTTCATGAAGGACTCGGCAGCCGAGTGGTGATCCATGATGGTCACATTCTGTTTCTAGAAGAATTGCAAAAAGGCATGCATTAAAAACCCCATTCTGCTCTTCTTCCTGATGAAGGTAATGTACTTCTTCTGCTTTGGTTACTATTTAAAGGACTTGATTCAGTGCTGGGAAATAATTACTATCAGCAACTATTACTTGATTCAGTGCTGGGAAATAATTACTATCAGCAACTATTATACAGATACAGATAGAGGTGGACCTCTGATTAAGGACTCTTAGCCCCTCCCTTTTTTATAACATCAACATTTACCTCCCCATCACTGGAGCACGTGCTGAAAAGCCTTGGATTCATTTTTACACATCTTTCATATTGTTATGATATGTTAAATAAATGGTAATTGTAAATAAAAGATATTAGTCCAATGGCTTCACATAGATTCTGACACTTGTATTAAAAGGATGAACAATCTTTCTTTTTCTCTCCCTTCTGCATTCACCTGAGATCTTTTTCTGGCAACAACAGGAAATACAGATTCCTCTGCTTTCTCAGGTGTAAATCAAGAATAACTCTTTTGGAATCATACAATAACCTCCCTTGAGCATTGTCCAGTGGCACTGTATTTGTATACAGCTGTTCTAAGTGAAAGGAAAAAGGGACACCCAACAGTTGGTGTCTCTCCAGATACCACACTCGCTGACTTACTTGGAAGCTGTAAAGCACAGCCACATTTATCTCTACAACAGCTCGGTCTTTCCACAGCGATGAAAGTTTGTTTGTTTCCAGCCCCATTCTTCTCCCTACTTCCTATGTGTGAGAGAGAGAGAAAAGGGAAAAGCAAAGTTACTCTGTGGGACTTTTACTTCATGATTTCTCCCCCTCACCACACTAATATGCAGGAAAAAGTATTGCAGAAGGGCGAAGACTCAGTCTTATGCTGGCAAAGTGATGGCAGCAGAAACACTTGTAACTAGAAGTAACTTGAATTATGGAGTTTGGTAAAGCAGAGAGAGATTTTCTCCTGGACTAAATGGTTTAAAAAGTGACAGTCTCTGGTTATAAGTCATCATTATTAATTTGTACTGGTGAAGTGCCCAAGACCTGCAGCTATCCAGCAGGACTGCCACATCAACAGCAGACTGGAACTGACAAAAAATGCACCTCTGAGAAATGTGCCGCCAGAGACCAAAAGTCCAGAATCAGCAGGACTGAGGGTAAAATTGGGGAAGAATTCCCTTTGGACACCATTTTCTGTACTTTTTATAGGTGCAGTTTCACCATTCTATCCAGCTGTTTGGATCAGACACTGTCAGGACACTGAAAAGCAGCCACAATCTGGCAATGCTGATGTTGGCAGAAATTCAACATGCCCCACAGTAGCCGGGATGTTGCGTCAGATTAGTGCTGAAGTGTGTGATGCAAACACAGCACCTGTCCCAGCAAAGACTGATGGTGTCTCTTTCCTGAAGCTCATCACCCACCGAGTGTGATCACAGACCAGCACACTTCCCCTCCAGAAGGTTACCTTCAGGATGTTGTATCGCTGCACATCACAGAAGTCTCGCACACCGATCTCTGTGCCCATGTACCAGCCATTGAAAGGACACCCAGTGAACTCCAGGCCTCCCACCTCAAGCAGCATGTTGGCAACAGCAGGCAGTGCATACCACTTCAGATCTAGCTCCTTAAACCATTCGTACCTGTTAAACAAGCATTTTGACCACTTTATATGTCTTTTCCCCCTTTAGGCGATAACCAGAAAAGTCCAGGCAGATGAAAGAGTACTAACTCCAGGAGAAATGACCCGTGAAACACAGTCTGCAAAAGCTCAGAGCAGTTTTCCTTTACAATGTGGTAACTGGAAAGTGCCTGCTGAAGAAACTGCAGCACAGTGTTACAGAGGTCTGCAACGTGCAGGCCAGCCCCAAAGCAAACATGAAGGAACAGAGAGAAAGGCAATAAACACTTTGTTGTAAGTGCAGCCATATGTTACCTCTGCATTAGACTGGTGTAAGAAATGATGATTTTTAAAATTGTGAACATGACTGAAATGTCAATAGAGAGAAAAAAGATTTCCAAGAAAATTGCTATTGTCTTCCTTAATTTAAATCTCAGCTCACTGTTCTAACAGGCTTTTTCTCTCTCAGGACAATTTCACCCTAACAAAGAACTCATAAAGTGACTGATAACCTGCCAAGGTGAGGCAGAGGCAGAAATGCAATTATCTAAATCTTGCTGCTTACTTTGGATGCTCCATTGGCACTTCGAGGACAATTTCTGGCGGGATCTCAAATATTTCTGGGTCTTGGCCGTTTGCTTGGAGAACAAGGGGAACTACATCAAAGCGGCCGTATTTCGGCTTCCACCCAAGCTCAATGCACAGCTGTAAATAAAGAAAGTACATTTTGGGGGTTTTTAGGTTGTTCTCCCCCCCAGATTTGAAGACAAAAGGATATTAACCTTCTAAAAGCTGCTGAGGTAAATTCTGAGTGATAAAGGATATCCTTCCCATTCGTACAATGTTGACACATGTTGTTCAAGTACTGACTGTGTCCCTGACTTAAGGGCGGCATTAGCTCACCCTGTTCTGAGGTGAAAGGATATATTTTTATATCAGGATTGCAAGAAATTATTGCTCCAGCCTGCACTCAAAACCTGCGGGGCAGAACATGCCATTCACTCCTTACCACCACACTTCCCTCCCCTCTGCATAAACATGCAAGGAAAAAGCACAAAAGACAGATGGGTCAGACAGAGGGAAAGCAGCTGTGGTTCAATATGTAGGACTGTACCTGTGTGAACTCCACGCTGGCAGGGTCTCCTATGACAGACCCATCTGGCATCTGATATCCAGCGTATCGGATGAGCTGGCTGTTCCAAACACGGAAATCATGTTTCCCATCAGTCCTCTGGGGGAAGACAGTGATGGCTGATCTGTCCAGAGAGACAACCAAACCCCCTTACACCACAGCAGCACACCAAACACATTCTATGTACTAAGGCATAAAGTGTTACCAACAGCAATTATTTTAGATTTCTGAAACATCAAATCTGAATCTGCAAATCATCTCTTTTCTCCAGGAATTACAACACGTTTTGCAACATGAGCCACAAAAGTTACAGATTTTCAAACTGGTTGATGAGACATGAGAGGAACATGTAGTACCAGGAGAATTAAGAGCAGAGACGAATTATCAAAACATTCAGATCTCATTTCAGGCCTTCTGTAGAGTTTTGGATCCAGAGCTGGATGTGATTTCTGTTGTTTAAAATGAAATTAAAGAGACCTGCCTTATATTTCCATTGTTGGTGGCATACTGAATATGACGACAGAGGTGTTCAAACATTTCCTTTGCTGTTTTACAATCACGTGCATCAAATACCTGCATGTTTCCAAAAGAAACATAGAGAAAAAACCTGATTTGGAAACAGTAATGTAAGCTTAGTATCTTCCTGATGCATTTAAGGAAATATCACGGAAAGAAGTGAAATGAAAAATCAGTGCTTCTCAATTTAATTGCAGCTCCACAAGTATCTCACGATATGTACAAGAGGAGTAGTGTCCTCAGTTGAAGCAACTGGCCTATTTTACCAAAGTAAAGGATGTTCTGATCTACAGCGGATGACTATTGGGCCTATAATGTCCAGACTCCTCAGTTACCTGTAGATTGGACCACTGGATCCTCCCAATGCACCTGGGCGCATTCCTCCAGGCCTGCTTGGCAGCAAAGATCAGTTCCTCCTTTGTCAGATGGTAGGTTCCTGTTGTTTCTATCTCCTTGGTCACTGTTTCCAGCCGGGCCAGGTGCTCTTCTATTTTTGGCTTTCTGAATAGGAAACAGCCACAAAAAGAAACAATGAGAACTTCATTACTTAGATCTGATCTAAATTGCAGACGTTCTCCTTAAGTTCTGGGTCAAGAAGAGCACAGGCATTGCTGAAGCCATAAAGCTTTTGAGCATCCTTTTGCATGAAAAGACTTCTACTTACATCACTGATTTTATCTGCCAGAACACAGGTAGAGTTAACTCCCAGGGCGGGGATTAGCTTTGATGTAGGTTAAGATATGACTGTTATCAAAAAGCAGGGGTTTCTAGGAAAAGGGATGAGTTGAGTACATAGGACTGACTCAGGACTGCTGAGAATTGTTCCTGGCTTCAGAATCTAGGAACTGTTCTGACTGAGGGCAAACAATAGAGCTCACTAGCCCAATGATGTAACCTACACACTAGTTACTTAAGCAGTGACACCCTCGTTTCACCTCCCAGCACATACATGGATTGATCATAAGCTTTTCTGTGTAAGTTTTCTGTCTAATTTTGGGTTTTCTAGATTAGTTTGGAAAAAAAGTTGTCAAATGACAAGCAAATGAATAGTGGAGAACAGGGCGACTCCAGCCAAAAGTGGGATTGGAGTGACTGTCCTCTCAAAGTTCTATTATTTTCACAGGGACACAGCTCTTGTAAGCAAGGTAAGTAGGATTTTCATTCCTAAAAGGAAGTGCTGAGTAATTCCTTTGTCAGTGAAACCAACTCTGAAATTCTTCAGTTTGATAACAGAGAATGAAGTCAAAACATTAGGAAATATTTACCACAGCACAGACAAAAATCGTTTTGTTGGCTCACAGACACAATGAAAATGGCCTGCACTGTCTGAGAGTTCCACATTTTCAACAAGATGAAAGATCAAGGGCAAGCATGTAAGATAGTGTAAATCAGTGTGATCAAATAGCCATGAGCAGAAACACAGCAACGTGCAAATGTAATATGCTGGCAAGTGAGTACAGCCTGTGTGTAAGACAGGGACTTTCAGAAAACTCCACATGGAAGAAAGCTTTGTAGAAGAGTTCAAAGTGTCTAAAGAAGTAGCTGTTATGAGGCTGAGTCCCTTTGAAAGTTTGACAATGTTTTTATAATGGGATGAGCAAACGCTGAATTGTCACTTGGAAACTTGTCATGTGAAATGGCACTGCAAACTCTTGGACCTCACCCGGATGTTCTAGCTCTTCCTGCAACAACATGTCTGTGCACCATGGCCATTTTTGCCAAAATAAACCTCTTCTGAAGCTAGAGCACCCCTCTCAGCATGCTCAGTAAGCTTATGCTGATGACAGCACAGAGCAAGGTTGAGAAGCAAGAGACTGGCCTTCCAATCTTTGGCTAAAACCTTAAGAGTCAAAACAGAACAAAAGAACACAAAGATACTTGGAACAGCACAAACTAAAGACATATCCACATATTTCACATCTAGGTCTGATCTGAGTAGGAGCTATTCCCATCAACATCCAATGGTAAGGAAATAGGAAGTGACATTCTGTAAGAGTCCTGACCACGCTGCTTATTACAAATGGACTATAATGTAACACACTCAGAGGGGAGGAACACACTGTACAGAGTCCATTCCTGTATTCCCAAGACTGTGGATTGGCAGATAGAGCCTGTGAAGTGCAGTAATAGTTTTATTCAGCTTTTCTAATAGTCCTTATCTATTTTTTGAATGCATGCTATGGAACAGGACAGTCACCTACAGCTGTGAGGAAACCCAGCACTCACAGACAGGTGGGTAGGGAGAGGAGTTTATATAGGCTTACTCTTTAAATGAATTGTAGTATTGCTTCATGAAGTCTATTGCCTGAGGCAAGAGCTCTGCTGGTGGAACTGGCTCATCTCTAGTACCTTTCACCAGGCCCTTTGGGGTCATGAGTGCCCCTTGGCAGGCTTTGGTCCGGCAGTTGATAACCTGAAAACCAAGAAAATGTCAAACAACAAGGTTACACTCTGTATCTTCTCAAGGTTATGAAATATCACTGTCCAGGTTTCCAGATCTTACCTCCTTTGCTGTCAGGTGTAGTGTGTCGAGAAAGCTGAAGCCATTTTCCAGGTTTCTTACTTTTACATGTCTTGGACATCTTGATACTTGGTTTGAAGCTTTGATACCATTTTGGGAGGGGTTCTGGAGAGAGAGAGAAAAGATAAAAATACATCCCATCTCCAGACCTATTGAATATCTTAAGCCTTCATTTTAAATTTAATTTTGCCATTAAAATGCTACAAATTAAAATTCAAGAAACTTCTCCAACAGGAGCATTTATTCACTTGAGTACAAAACTATTGACCTGATCCACAGTTTGATATGAAATAGAGGGAAAAAACGTATTTTTGTAGTAATCAAACAATATCTGCAACTGCAAACACCTTTGTAATTTCAGTAAGGCCTCTTAATAGAATAGTCCCAGTCTCAGGAAAACAGTGAAGCAGACAATTTTATAGAAAGGCTGGGTTTTCAGAGGTGAATAAAGGAGCCAGGCACTCCAGTCCCCACTGGGTCACCTCCTTCCCTTAAGTCTTACCAAAGCTCCTTTTTGTTCAGACAAGATCTTGCATCCAAATACCTCACAGCAGTCCTAACCTCACGTAACCACAGTCAGTCTTCACAGGAGAACTGTGGGAAGCTTTTAGCAGTAACCACAGCCTGTCTGAACCGTTATTGTCAAACAGTGATGCTAGAAACAGACCTCTCTGCCATCACTGGCCTTTGCTGAAGTTACAGGTGGCATCTCTGTCCGCTTCTTGCTCAGATCATATAATTTGGCATCATCGTTTTCTAAGCTTTAAAAGAGAGAAAGACAATTCAGTATCATGCAATGTACTAGCTTTTGTTAGTTTTACCTTCAGCATCAGTAGAGGATGCTCAGAGCTGCCTCTGAAAGATGTATTGAGTCAAAAAGCCAACCAAGCAGCATGAGGGGTGGAGTGGAGTAGAAGTCAGCAGTAGAGCTATGATAACCCTTTTCAGATCACTATGGGGAAAGGAAAACAACAGATATGGCCTGGAATGGCAAAGGTTGAGTATCCTTGCTGTAAGCTAAACAAAGGACATCTGTACAATTATGATCTGGCCAGAAAATACTCAGAGGAATTAAACAAATCTTTGGGAAATGCGTGAAAATTGCAGCCAAGTCCAGTCTCCAGCCCATTAAGCAAATACCAAATGTTTATATTAATTTCCTTTTGTTTCTGCATTAAGCCTTACTTTCTGAACTCTTACTTTTTATTTTAGGTAGGGAATGGGCAGAGAAAGAAACAATATGCAACAGAAAACTGAAATACATAACAGCCTGAAAACTGCGAGATTCAGCATGAATGTGTCACTCACTTTACCCAGTGTCTTGTAAAAACAGTATAAATACTAACTGAATTAAAGCATCAGTAATCACTTTGCTAACTTTTATAGCAGACACATGCCTCCTAGGTCCTAGCATATGTGAAACTATTATAACACACCAAGTAAACTTAGAACTATGAAAGAGAAAGGAAGATGATTTATTTCCTCAGTGATTGCATAACTTAGACACAAAAGCTTAAACGTACCTGACCAAGCCATCACCACCCAGCAGCCCCCAGGGACAACTGTTCTTTGGTTCATATTATTGCACTGGAAACACACCACGGGTCTCTGCAGAACCCATGACACTTAACATCTTCCTTTGTCAAATGAAAGAGAAACTATGAAACGGTTGAAAGACAGTAAGAGATCTTACCCGTGGCTCTTCCTATCCACGTTATTATTGATGTCCTTCTCTGCAGAGGACTGGCTCTTAGCAGCACGAGGTCTGAACGCAAACTGCCATGGGCACAGCATTTTGTATGCTTTGTTTATGATTTTAGTTCAGTGCTGAAATCTTGTTTTGTGCAAAGTGGGAACACTTCTGATGAAGGAAAAAACCAAGGTCAGTTTTTATCTAAGGCAGCAACCCTCTTTCAAACTACTCAAACCCACCAGCCTAACGGACCTCATGTAATTAACATCCTGTTTTTAAAATGAAAACTGCTTGGCTCAGAGGAGTGATGTTAAAACTATCAGTTCTCTTTGTACTGCTGCAGCCACACCTCCTTTGGAAATACTGGCAAGAGAATTTCAGCTGTCCCACAGCTGATAAACCAGCAAACACCAGTGTCTGAGAAAACCGCACAAGTGCTTTGCTTCTAGGGAAAACACGCCTTGACACTTGCTGGCTTTTTCTTTTGCAAGTTCTGTGTTTTTCAGAAGCTTGCTAAGGGTTATTAAACCTTCTATAAAGGTAGGAAAAGGGATGTAAAGTGTTGCTGTTATTCACATAGGTCTGTAATTTAATCAAAAGGTTTTGCAATGTATTCATCTGCCAGCAACTAATGGATTTCTGAGATTCTGTATTTTGTAAGATACATACACATAGCACATATTTAATTAACATAAAGCATTTATCTAAGATTATAAGAAGGTTAATGCTATTCATTTTAACATATATTTTCTGATATTCTCTCATCATACAATGGATTCTTGTGCTAGGGAAGGTGGGACAGAAGAAAAAGAGCAAACTACTAAATGGCAAGGTAAAGCAGAATCAGTCCCAGCAGGTTCACAGCACAAATCAAAACCAGATGTTTCCAAACAGCTAAAGAAAGAAAATATACATTGCCATGTATATACAAATATACACTGCCTGTTACTCCGTGTAAAAGAAACAGTGTGGAATGAGTATTTCTCTACAGTTACAAAATAGGAACAAATCTAAATCACTCTTCTGCAATAAAATGCTGCAGTGTGCCTATATTTCTGTAAAACATGGGGAAAGAGAGAGGGAAGAAGTAGGGAGAGAGAGAGAGAAAAGAAGAAAGTTTGAATGAGAGAAAGAAAAATCAATAGAAATAATAATAATAAAAATTGAAAGTAAAGATAATAGGAGGAAAAATAAAAATCATAACAAAACAAACAGAAGAAAAAGGAAAGGAAAAAGAAAGAAGACAACTCTTATTTTCCATGCTTGTCTAAGCATTCAGAGTAAGAACTTGCTCTTCATGTTCTCCACATCAGAGTTCTTTAAGCAACATTTACAGTATTACCTGTCACACGCACAAACCTTTAAATCAGCAGAAAGTGGGATAAAGTTTCAGAGCAGCAGAACAGCTGGAAATAGAGCAGGGAACTGACTCCAACACTTTACTCCTAATGCAGAAAAGGGGAAAAGAAAAGACAATTTGCCACATAATGACTCCATTTGTGAGCTGCAGCACACGAGTGGCAAACCCAACACTGGGACCCAGCGCTCTTACCGTGCTTTTGTGAGGGGCTTCTCCAGCCCTGCCAGGAGATGGTCTTCTCTCTCAAAGTTCCCTTCCTTTAATCTCCTGGGCTCTGTATCTCTCCTATGAGGCAAATGCATTTTATACTTCAGGACCATGTATGCAAAACAGCAGAGTGAGGCTACACACGGGTAGGAGACAGAAGGGGAATCCCAAAGTGTCCTGCATTTCCTTCAGAGCCGGAGGGCGTGTGGTGGCTGCTCTATTACAAAATATGTGTGATGGGAGGAGGGAGAGCAGCCACCGGTGCTCGGTGCTGGGAGCATCCCCTCCCTCCTGCTCAGCGTGCTTTATCTCTATGTGTGCTCCATGATAAGGACCCTGTATCACACTGAGGAGTCCTGACAGGCAGTGTTAATACAGGGGAAAAAAAGAAATCCTGAAAGCACTGTTGCACATTTCATCGCTGGATGGCTGTTCTCCCGCACATCAAACTCACGGCTGTAGAAAGAGAGTGAGCAACTTCAAGAGAAACTTCACAGAGCCACAGAGCTTTAGGATATGGGCCAGTAAAGTGTTTAAATGTTTCATGCATACGTTCTAATTGATTCTATTATAATCAATAATGATTATGACTAAGGACAGGTATTTTAAATTTAACATAACTATAGTATTTTTGATCAGCATCTTTCTCACTGAGTGTTTTCCTCTCCAGAACTCCCTGTTCTATCTGTTGCTGCCTGAGAGGTTTGTCCCTTTGTGCTTTTCCAACGTACTAGAAAAACTTGAAGGAAACTGCAACTCCTTGAAGTCTAAACTATTCAAACCACGCTGCATGTGTGAATACCAGAAGGACAGCTAGATGATGGAGATAGGGTTATGTAGCTGATTGTCAATTTTAGACAACACGTGGACACACATATTACAAAACCAGGTTTCCTCCCGCAGTGTGAAAGCCACAAGCAGCCCCGGAGCCAGGGCTGGCACAGAGTGCTACCAGGCAACTGTGGACTCCGGAGTGCTGCGGTGTGCCAGGACACCCCCAGGGATACCTGATATTGTTCATGGATATTATGTATGACTCCTTTAAGAAAGGTGTTTTCACGTTACAGGCAATTCTTAAGTCTGCTGACTTACAGAAAGTCAAAATCCTCACAATGACTAGAAAAAGGTTTACAGGCGCTGACCAAAGATCTATAGCAATAAGCCATAAGGCTGCAGGAGAAACAAGGAAATGCACATGAGAAGTTCATCTGTCATATTTTCAGTGGACAAGCTTGGGCAAGGCATCTTCGTCCTCCTGTGTCTAGTTTCTCTATTTAAAAATTAAGTGCTTGTATAAAGCCCTCCTAGAGGTAAAACCAAGTTATGGGTACACGTGTTCATGCATGAATACACCTGTATACATCCCACCCAGGGTTGCCAGAGATGAATCTCTTGAAAAATAGACGTGAGTTTTCTGTAGTTTGAGCATTCATCTGCTTGTATCAAGCCTGTGCTTCTCTGCATTCACTGCTCATGAGTGTTCACACTCTGATTTATTTTATTTTCACATGATGCCCTTCCTTGCCCTGGAATTATCACTTGACATCCCATGTTTAAAATACTCCAGACATCTAATCAGTGGGCAGAAATAATGTGTGAGCTGTTGTGACCCAATGCCATGCCACAGACTTTCACCTTGCTTCTGATGCACAACAGCTCTTCCCAAACCATACAGACAGCTGTAATTCCTTGAGTGTAGATACAACTCCATGTATCTCAAGGGTCAAACTGAAGGTGCTTGAACTGAAAGGGAAACTCAAGAGTTCAAAGAACAAAGTTACACTCTTCTTTGCATTTGCTGTTTTGTCAGGGATTAAAGATTCTATTTGCATCCTTCCCTTTCTTCCTAGATCCGACCTCTCATTTCTACAGAGCAGGAGGAATCTTAATGTCTACTACTTTAAAAAAGAACATATCTTGGTAGAATTTAAGTGAATTCTATTATGTCCAATGGTTTCTAAGCTTTTACTATTCAGTCTCTTTATTTCCCTGTGCCTGGAGACTGCTGAAATCAAGGAAAGGCTCTGTAGGGACTGGGTATGAAAAATCAGATTTGGAATGACCAGAGAAGAAACATCTTCTTTCCACATGGGAATTGTTTAAAGGATTGGCTGAGGTGCTGAGGTGCAGCCATTCAGAGAACAGCTTAATAATTCCAGTTTTTCAAACAGGACTTGCTTCTTACTCACCAAAATCAATAAGAAAACTCCCTCTGTATAAGAAGACCAAGAGAGCACAATTAATTTCTCAGGTGGAGCCAGAGATTAACTAAACACTGACTGTGCACTCCTTCTACAAATATTCTACACTGCTTGGAAAGTTCTTTTTTCAGAACCCCAGTCCCACACCTATTTCTCCTTATGCACAGCCGCTTCTGCCTCTGCCATATCAAAATGCAAGAACTAGCTGCTTTTCATGCATTACCTTTGATGAAAGAGGTGCCCTTCTGGAGCAGAATGTTTGACCTATTCGATGGCATTCTGACCATGCTGTCATTTTGAGTTAAATTGTTTTGCTTCTGAAAATGTGATGGTCTGTAGTCCCAACAACAAGCTTTCTGCCATCTCACTGAAATCAAGTCACGCTCTTTGTCTGACTGCAATATTCTGCTTCAGCTCAAGAAGTTATCTCCTTGAAAACAATTGAAAACCAAGCTCAGTTTGTAAGGTTGCTCCCCTGAAATCAGGACACCCTGAGCCTTCAAATAACTATTACACTGAGGCAAAGTTGACAATAACAGGGGCTGACTTTCCTGACTTGATGGAACCCTAAAGAGATGATGCTCAGTTGTCCCAAATCTCATAAATGACCAGTGATTTTTTCTACCTCCTTTTCCTAACCAGTCCAACTATTTTCTATGTGAGGAGTCTCCACGATGATCATTCAGAAACATCACATATGTCATCACAAATTCAAAATAGAACCTTGCAGGCACCTATAAGCACTCAGCAGCTTCAAAGATTTGTGAGATGCCCCATGCTCCTCAGGCGACAGGGATGAAGCACCCTGTTTGATTTACAAACTGATGCCTCTGCTCCTTGTGCATTTCCTTTTCCTGAGGAAACCTACTCTGCTTCTTGCTTTAGCCCATCTGATGAACTTCCCTGGCTGAAGAGGAAATTTGGTCCTTGAAGTACCAGTAACACAGAATCATTATAAAAGGACTGGGAAGGACCCCATAGAGCACTCGCTCCATCTCCCTGCCCCATCAGCAAGGTCAGGTGGAATAAAGGTGTTTTTGAGCTACCATAAAACAGTTACAACTCAGTAGGAATGGCAGGAGCTGCCCAGTAACACGAGATGAGACACCAAAGAGTACGAGCACCAGTCAAAATGGAGCCAGGTCACAAAAGACTATTTACAGCACAGAAATGAACTCATGCTTCTCAGTAAAGTGCTCACTACTTCTTTCACGTAGCCACTTTGTGGTACAAATGACTTCACTGATTTGGTCCATTAGGAACATTCATTCACTTTCTATTCCTTTTCTGGGCTGCAGCACTGCTTTCTCAGACTTCATTCACATTTTCCAGCTTGCTATCACTTAACTGCAGGACAGGCATCATTTCGCCAGCAACACTTCAGCATTACACCCTTCAAAAGTTATTTTAAGACAAGTTTTGTCTCTTTGTGCTGTCTCCAGTGCCTGGCACAATGGGGCACTGAGCCACAGGAAACCTCTCTGCACTTTTTCAAATCCAAGGTAAATAAATACATAAATGATGACACTGCAGAGGGTTTGTGTCAGGGTGGTGCCACACCTGGTGCCGTATCCACACCTCTCAGTTTGCTAGCGACCTTGCACTGCTCATCCAAAAATGTTATCTGCAAAAGAAGGTATTTTTAGTTTCCAAATTTCTACACTAAATACCAAACGTACCAGAAATAGTACTGCTCACTGTACTTTTAAGGATTTTCATATATATACCACTAACTGCAGCGTCTTCTTCACTGGCTTCTTCATTATTTTGAAATGTTCTTTATAAGAAGTGGGAATAACTTTCTACCAAAAGCAAAATAAGACTCAGGTCTAGGCACTTCAGAATATATGAATACAAGGGGATTCTTCTTTAGTTCCTGCAGATTTAAGGTATGAAATCAGCAGTCTAGGGTTGAAAGCAGCGTTTCATTTGCCATCTCCTGAGCTGAGCAGCGCAGGATCGCATGGCAAATGACGACTGCGCAGAGTGGAAAATTTCAGGAACCGAACATCTGAGGGTGAAAATGAAAGCTAAGGTCAGGCTTCGAGCGCTGTGCCAGTAAACCTGGCCCTTCCCGCGTGCGTGCTGCAAGCCAGGCTGAACTCAGAAATGCAGCAATCGCAGAATCCCCTCCTCAGCCACCCTCTTCAGAATTCCCATGGGTGCATATTACAAACATGGACGAGGAAGTGGAGTAGAGACGGAGCAATCAGACGACCAATAACCACATTTCTCTGTGCCTGGATGCACGTTGTCTCAGACAACGTTCTGACTCACTCCTGGGCTCCTCAGCCACAGCAGCAAAGGCTTGTTACCAGCAGACTAAAGCCAGAAGAATAGCACTTGGCACTTGACTGGGCATAAGCCCAGCACCCTGCGTGTGGCTGTCTGCTGGGCCGTGCGCCCTGCGCTCCCGGACAGAATGTCAGCACGTTTAATATAACCTGCTGAAGATGTCACTGTCTGGAGCGTAAGGAAAAGCTGGCATGTGGATAGGTAAAATGAACAGAGCACTGAGCTGTACTCCTGCGGTTCACAGCATTCTGCTTGTGACAGAAAGATGACCTGCAGATTGCCACGTGCACAGAGGTATCTTGCTTGAGAAATAGCAGTGAACTACAGAATTGCAAATGTGTTCCATACAGTAAAAGCATGGTCTGAGGAAGAAACTCCAGCTTAAGTAACAGGGCACTGGTTGATGTCAGTAGGAACAGTCCCTAACCACAGTGTGAAGGAACATACAGCCAATTGTCACATTATTTCTCATAGGAATGTGCTAGAAATATCATCACAACAATGTGTGTCCATAGAAACTGCTCCAAACTCTGTGAAGCTGAACAGAGAACACTGGAGTTCTGGAGGATCTACAAAATCCTTGAGTAGGGTTCTAAGTCTCTGTTATCCCAGAGAGTGGATCATGTTCTTCAGCTTAACAGGACTCGAAAACTTACCTGCAATTCACACCAAATAAATGTTTAAAGTGTGTCTGGGCAATGATGAAGACTCTTAATCCAATGTTCCATCACTGATTTCTGCAACGTGGGGTTTTTGTTTCATACCTTTTACATAACTTTCTCCTAAATGACTGATTTCACGTTAGACTCAGTGTAATTACAAAACATGGTCCATGTCTTGCATGAGATATGAACAGAGGCTCTTTCTTCAGAGCTTGATGATTTCTGAAGAAGGTTATCAGGTCTATTGGGAAGTCCACCAAAAACCCCAGAGCCTGAGCTTTGCACATACTGCAGCCTATTCCTGCCTTTTTCTCCTCACAGCACAATCGCTCCATTATCATTCCCTTGGTTACTGTAGACTCACTGTAGGTGTAGGCAACAACAATGTTCGCAGTGATTTCTGACTGTGCTGAGGTCCTCACGTCTGGAGCTCTGACTGACTGGAAAGCCTGCTTCCTCTGTTAAAACATCACTAATTCTCCTGTCAGCCTCTCCCAAGCCTTCTGATGAGTACAGCTGAAATTTGCCATGTCCTCATGTACTGGACCCAGAGTCTGTGTTTCTCATTCTGCTTGATGTCTCTCGCCCTGCTTGTCTCCACACTGGAGTGCCTTCCTAACCAGCACATTCATACCGTGTGCTGCTGTGTGCACTGTGAAAAGACATTGATCATCATTTCTGTGACTTGGACCCACAGAAATTGGTCTTAGGCACAAGGTCAGACATCGGCTGAATTTCATTCCCAAATCCAGTGTTGGCATTCAGTATAGTACTGCATCCCAGCCAGAAAGTTCTGGCTCTGAAGAACACGGACCTATTGCGATACCCAGAGAAGGCTGGATCATCATCCAGCTCTCTGTTTCCTCCTTGAGGGACAGCCATGAAGCTGAGTTTGAAAGGGACATAATCAGGAAAAACAAAAGCATACTCATAAATCATGCTGCCTTCTCAAAGTGCACCGCTTCCTTATCTGTGCCATTAAACCAAGGGCTTACTTCACAAAGCAATTCTGAGACATCTTCCTTCCATGAAAAGCCTGTGATGTTGTGGGCTGCAGAATGCTGACACGAACTCACAGGACATTACTAACTCATTATGAAAAGAGAGGGCACCTCCCTCCTGCTGAGCTCTCTGCAGGAGCAGCTCGTCTGCTCAACACTGGGAAAGAACCATTGGGCATCTGCTCCGAAAATGCCTTCACTAAACAGTCCACATCAAATAAAAAGAACCTATTCCAAGCCACCTGACCTGCAGATGTACCACGAGTTTCTGTCAACTCAGACTTCTACCCAAACCTCTGGAATTTTTCTCTCCCTAATTGACTTCTTATAGCCACCAGCAGGGAACTGCTCTCAAAACCTGCCCAGCATTTCTGTGTTGATACTGTCCCAGCTGCTTATCTGTTTGATAAGAAAATGGATTAAATTCACGGGTAGATGAAGAAGGAAACAGCCACAGGAACATTTCCCACATCTAGAAATGCTCAATCTCACTCATTACTGATCAGCCTTTTGTACCTGCCCTGGCTGGGCTTTGCACTATCACTAAACCCACAAATAAGCCTTCTCCACTGAAGCAATGGATCTGGAAATGGACCCCTGAGAGCAGCTCTGCACAGCCTCCTTTTCCAGCAGGCAACAACCCAGCCTCGCAGATTGCCTGTGCAATGCAGAGCACTCCTTTCTGTAGCCACAGGTCAACCTGGTTTGACAGACTTAAATTTATCAGAAGTGTTTTAAAAATTGCTTAGGTTTTGTGCCAGTCTTCCATGAACCATGATACAACCTCCATATAATGCCTGGCAGAGAAAGGCATTCACCACACAAGCATCTCAGATACATCAGCTGGACCCACCTGTCCTACCACCTTCTGGAATGGAAGATTTTCTCTGCTCCTCTGGGCCCAGATATACTTACCAATATTTACTACTCCTAAGAGACAGTGTGAAAAATCTGATATTTGGCTTTGGAGAAGGGGATGGGGGTGGTTTGTACGGCTTCTAAATAAAAATGTTCAGCCCATGTGGAATCTGTCCCTTTCTCCTAACCAGAATTAGTAGTGAAGCCTTCCTGCCTCCCACCCTCATACAAAGGCCATGGTTTTGGAATATGGTCACACATATTCTGACTGATTCTCCACTACTGAATAAAACAAATTCTTTCTCCTTGGGAACTGCCTAGCAAATAAAACCAAGATGTAGGTGAACTCGAGGCGGTTGCTGAAATGGTACGCTGAATAGTGCTGGGGTTTATGGAATATTCCTCCAACATAACTCTTGTAACTGAAATAAAATCACTAAAGAAACTTACATGATGCACAGGATTATAGGAGAGTGCAGGTTGGGAGTGGGAGTTTGAAGTGTCACTGGTTAAAAATAAACAATAGAGATGTGGAAGAATGTGTGTGGATATACAGCAAGGTCTGATTCTAGAAAGTAATGGGTGGCTTTATGAAGTGGGTAAAGTCACAGGGTTTAATCTCAATAAGCAGTCATAGTACAAACATCAAAGGACTGTTACACATTCATTAGCAGGTGCTATTATTACCCATATCGATTTTTGTCTCTGTTCCCAAGAAGATAAGATGCAAAATAATCACTTCACGCCGTGTAAATGCTTTGCCTAACTATTGCATAAGGGGGTACTTGGAGCATGGCCACCAAAGCAAAAGGAGCTCAGGTAGACTGGGCACTGCACTGGTAAGTGCCAGAAATAGTAAGATTTTTGGTTAAAAGCATGTTCTTGCCTCACTTTGTTTTCATGATGATTAGTTCTGGCTTAGTCACCTGAAATCAGACAGAAGGGAATATAAAGGGGAATTTGCTGTGACTCTACAGCAGTGTCTCTAAGGTTAAAGCAGCTCAAGAGAGCTCTCTGACCAGCACAAGCTGAACATCATTATGTTATTTCCTTCTCTCTTCTCATGTACCAGCTTCTAAGACTAAATAACAATCTGAGAATTCACAAAAATCCCACATCATTCATCGTCCTAGTAGGGCTTTTGGGGATCAGCACTTCCTGTATTTCCATGACGTGGAACACATCCAACAAAACATCTTGATCCTCATTTCCTTCCATGGTTTTGCTTTTGAAATCCCATTTCTTTTCAATGGAAGAGCAAAGCTGCATGTAAGACAAACAGATGACTGGCATCCTGAAATGACTTGCCAGTGACAAGAGAGAAATCCTTGCAGTTAACAGTGTCTTGATGTGGTAGAATGACCATATCAGGAGAGATGGTCATTCTCAAAGAGATGATGATATACCCACAGTCTGTGCCCACACAATGTCTCCTTGTTCTGGATAAGGAACTTAGAAATGATAGCTGATGGTAGGTTTTGTCACAAGTTCATGTGAGATCAGTTCCTACTCCATTAGATGATCATTTTGCAGAAACTACAGCACCCCATCCCTGAAGTAAAAGTGAATGTACTATGGAGAATGAGTGATCATTTCCATGAGAGAGGCACTCTGGGTCAGAGATGACACACACAGATATGAGATACACACAGTATAAACTAATGATCAGTGTACTAGTTTGTAGACTGCAGGTTTTAATACTGACAAAGTTGAAAACGAGGAAACGTGAATGTGGTTTTTCAGCACAGAAAACTGCAGCATGACTCTTAATGTATACGTTTCCAAAAGAGCATGAGCATGGGAAATGGAAGGGAAAAGAAAGCAAGTAATCAGTGCTCAAAGAAACTCAGAAGCCTGTTTATGCCTTCCCTTTATTTAGAGGCTGTAACGAGGAGCAGCGCCTGTGCTCCCTGTCTCCAGGCTGACTTGCTGAAGCACATCCTCAGCATCAGACCCTCCTCTTGAACTTTGCTCACCTGGACCAACCCAGACTGGGTTTTGTAAAAGCTGACAGATGAAACTGTTTCACTTTTAACTCTGGTAAACATTACTAAGTAGGGTATGTTTTTCTCAGCATTCAGGGGAGTGAAAAATGGTGTGAGACGGTGAAAGCTCACTGAAGTACACAGGAGTCTTTTTCCATTTGATTTCAGTGGCTTTGGCTCAGAACACATAAACAGCATGAAAAGCAAATGTCCTGATAAGCAATTATCTAGAATGTCTTTGCTCTAAAGACTCAGACAGGATTTGATAGAGCACAAGGACAGATTTGTGTCTCACAGCTTTTCTTTTAACAGACAGTCCCTATGAACTCCAGAGGTTCCTACAGTGTTACAGAGCTGTACAGAGTAAAGTTACATAATTATGATTTGTGATTTCTTTGAGACACTTTTACAATTGAAACCCCTTTCTATACAGTGAATAACCCCCCTGCACATCCCCATAGCACAATAAAGGCAGCTCATCACAGGTTCAGCATGGAACACAGTCTGTTGCTTCCAAAGCACCTTTGTTACATGAAAGAGTTTATGGTCCTGTTCCTCTCTCTACAGACAGGATTTCATCAAGTTACTCTTTACGCTACATACCACTCATTGTGCCCATGCTTTGTATTATTACATCAGCTATAAAACCTGCCCTTTTGCTTATGAATTAACTTTGAGGTTAATGAACAAGGTAGAGGGCAGGGATTGGTTCTTCATCTCTTAAGCTTCATAATACACACTGGCTACCTTCTCACTGCATTCAATCAATTAGAAATGACCAGAGCTGGTACAGTGCAGCTGTGAACTGCTGCAGGCTGTGTTAGGGCAGCTGGGAGAGCTCTACCTTCTTAAACTGTGCTTCTGAAACAATCGTGATCGTCACCATTTTAGCGGCTCCCTAATTCAAGAGCCATGCTAGCAGGGGAATAACCACCTTACTGCTACTTGCCACTGGAGTCCCAGCCAGTCAGAGACATGCTCTGTGCACTGAAATCATCAGGTATGATGGTGAACACAATACAAATGAGCATGTGAGAGAATCAGGTAGGTTAAGAGCCCTCACTGGTTCTTAGAGATACCCCAATATTGAGATCCATTATAAACTGTTGTTTACTCTTGCCTTGCTCATGACAACCCAACTGTTAATTGCAGTTACACGAGTGCATCACTGTGCAGACAATGAACTGGAGACCCCTCCATGTAATCCAACTGGACAAGACAGAATGTGAAAGAGCAGCCCAGAGAAGTGATCTTATTTTCCTGAGCTTATATAGCAACCCAGTGAAATATGTAAGTCTATCAGCAAGTATCATTTTTGATGTCTCCAAAGTTAAGCACCTGAAATGCAGTCTAAGAATTGCTTTTGAAAATCTTGGCCATAAAGCTGCAACCTGCTCTGGGAGGTGTTTCCAGCTAAAAGAGGACAAACTCTACAGAGCTCTTCAGGGATGGAAGTCTCCAAGACTCAGCAGGTGTCTGATTCTGTACTGTAAACTGTGGTTAAACACAGCATTTTGTGATGCCTAGAAGAGGAGGGAAAAGCAGAAAATAAAAGAGAAAGCAGCCCTTGCGGTTGCACAATGGTGGAAAACTAAACACTCTATTTTTAGGCATGAAAAATCAGTCCTCAGATTGGTGAGTATCAGGGAGGTGTCTCCAGCAAATACAGTCTCTGCCTGTGTCCACCATCATGATATAATATTTTCCAGACTATAATTTACTTGCTGTTTGTTTTGAAACAGTTTTCCTTGTTCCTTGTTTAGTACCATCTGAGGTACAGCTGACTTTCTGTAGATGAACTGACTGCTGAGAAAGCTAGAGTAAGACAGAAAATCCCAGTCCTGCCTGCTCATACCTAACACAGCCCATGAGTCACCTCATCAGCTGCAAGAACTTACTGCCAATTTTGTATCTTTTCACATCCATTCTGTAAGCATGGCAGGGAACAGTCATCAAAACACCAGCAATTTTAAACTTCAAGAAGATAGCAAAGACTGTGCAAAAAATAAGCTGTAACAGTAAAAGGCCAAAGTATGCTGGTTTTTAAACAGATGAAGCTGGACCCTGGCAGAAGAAAGCACACAGGTGATGAGGCAGTTCAATCTAATGCTGTGGAGCTGCAGCTGAAAGAAAATGTTTTATATGAGGCAGGGAAGCACCCAGACAAAGCTGAACAGAAGTTACTGATTCAAAAGAAAAAAATCAAGTTAATCCTTTCCAAATGTAGAATAAGAAGGCAGATTCTTCTGGGGGAAAGGTCCCCAGGTTGATAGTTAGAGAATACGGTAGTTCAGTTCTTCAGCCTCTCAGCTGAAGAAGTTCGGTTCCAGAACTGTCCTCTGCACAGTCTACACCTAAGTGTGCAGGATTAGAGGAGTAAGTGTGCAAGGTCAGGGACCTCTCGGATAAGGGATAACACTACCACTGGTCAGCTCTTTGCTGCAAGTGGCAGATGCCTCTGTCTGCTTCTAAACTTAAAAAAAAATATTTTAAATATCAAACAAAATTACGAGGAAAACCGAAAATACTCTTCAAAGCACAGGGTTTTTGAAAAGCTGATGTGCCTGCCCTGATTAATCACAAGCTGAAAGCAGTACTTGATGACTGGTGTACGTTTCAGTTAACACTATTTCATAAAACCTGGCTTGACAAAAGTATAAGATAAATTAATCACATAATACAAAAGTTCAAAGATGTGCCAGCTGGCTCATGCTCAAGAACAACCACAGCACCACACAGCACCCCTGAGCAGGCAGAAAGACTGCAGCAAAGCAATGGAGCAAGCGGGCAGCGCAGCATCAAGCCGTGCTCAGATGTTAGGGACTCGCTTTAGAACACAGCTCTTGACAAGGAGACTACTCACACATTTCAAATAAACATTTGCTATTTTGGCTGATGGGCACTACATTGTGGAGCATTAATCTAAAGACTTGTTCTTAACATTTAAGGTCAAGGGCTCTCACAATGAATGTTGTGATGCTGGATGTCTAAGACTCACAGCCGCTGTGCTGCCCCTTCTGTTTGCATCTTATCAGAGCTTTAATGAAGGCACAATTTGTAATGCCAAGTTAAAAGCTATTCACAAAAAAGAAACTGTTCCCTCTAAAGATCACAGTGAATATTATTTGTTCCTCAGAAATAGTGAGCATACTTGTTCTTTATAGTATCACAGTAAAGATCACTTCCTTATGACATTTGAAAATGAGCCAAGCGCCATGGAAGAGATGTTTTTGTTTAGCATCAAATTCTTCAGCTCACATGTCTCTGAACAAAAAGCAATGCCTGTGACATAACGAACCAAGTGCAAAAGAGTTTACAAAGTGCTACAGCTAAAGAAAGATTTAAAGAATATTCAGTTATTGCCAAATGGTGCTAAGCAAAACCTGGCTTGGGATGGAAGTATTCTATTCAATACCCACAGGGCTCAAATGGCTTTCAGTGGCAAGAGTGAATTGAAATCAGTAACACCTCTGACATAAGAATGCGATCAGAAATATGTGTCTTTAACCATGTTAAGTGCAGAAGGCAGTCCTGTGTTTTAGATAAAAGACAAATTTACAGCCTTTTCCATACCAAACCCTGATATGAACAAATCAAAAAATAAAAAAGGGAAGATTTTCACTACACACAAAGCTTCCGTATGAGGTGCCGAGGCTGGTTAAGAACAAAAGTAGACTCCTGAACATTTCCCTGTGGGCTTAAGAGCAAGATCCTATATTCCAACCAAAACACATTGACTATCCCACCGCCACTGTTCCAGTCTTTCTAGACACATTACTGCCATATTTATCATGTATAAATTATTTCCACACAATTTCAGCTTTATGTTCCCAGTGTTTTTATATATGTGAGATATATATATATATGTTTGTATATGTAATAAAATAATAGCACCAAATTTGGTTCTGTCCTTGGACTGAACATTGGAAAGTCTATAACCTGGAGCTAATGACTAAGAACCTTTTCCTCATTTTCCTCAGCTAAACTGTGATCTAAATAATCTGTTTCTCCATACTTCAAGAATTAAAAGCACGATCCCAACCTACTAAGCAGAAGTCTCCCAACTGTCTTTTCCTTTTCTAATGTTTCTCTTACACAGCAAGTCTTCTGTGAACCTCCCTCTAGCTTAACTGAGAGTTGCCTGTACACAACCTTTGGACACTTCATTCCACCCAACTCCTCTAAGTGCTGCGTAGTAATTAGAAGTTATTAACTCAAGGTCTAACAGTAACCAGCTGCAAAACTGCTGTTTCCAGAATGTAATTATTACATTTGTGTAAACACCATGAAAACCCTCGGTCTAATGCATGGCCAGGTGACCCTATGCCACACTGAAAGTGATGCTGGTAACTGAAAGCTTCCTGAAGGAGTGGGCCCAACAGAAAAACAAGCCTTTGACATGACCTTCTGATCTTAATCATTACTGTTTATTCTTATCAACAGTCCATTACTTACCAAAACTGGCATGATTCACAAGTACAGAAAGGGGTTCCTCATTTCAAGTACGAAGAAATGAAACCAACGAATAGGCTTGTCCATTTTTACTGACGTGATCCTTTGTTTCCTAATGAGCACTGTGAGCTTTTGTCTTTCAAACTCTGCAATAGTAATCACAGTATACAACACAGTCTCTTTTATTCCCTATTACTTAATTTGCCCCCAACATCTTTATTTTCAGAGATTCTGGATAAGGAAACACAGATGCACCAATTTATTTGGTGTTGATATTTTCTTTACAACTGCCAGAGAACCATGGAGGAGACTGACCAGCCAAGTGTCCTCCGTGAGCAGCAGGAAGAAAGTTACACCTGCAACTGTGCAAGTGCCTCCTGCAGTGGGCCCTGTGAGAGCCACTGGCAGCTAATCAGTAGCACAGTGGCACTGACACCAAATAGAGACTGGTGGGACATAAACAGTTCTTCAGCCTCAGCAAGGCTGCATGACTCAAAGGCGACCCTGGATACTACTGAAGAGAACTCAATTTACCATGTAAACTCTCAGGTCAAACAGACCAGTGAGTGGTAAATTAGGGCAACCAGGCTAATATAAGATCTTTGGTCTCAAATTATGCTGCTGAAGAACAGAATTTGTATGATGACTTGAAAACATAGAAGCCTCGGCTATACAGCTGAATGACTCTTCAGTACAGTCACTACACAAGAATAGCTGCCAGACACTGGGATTACTTTCACTATTAAAAGGAAGTAAATAGTGGTTTGCATCATGTCTCCCCTCCCCCAAGAAAATTACTCATAACAGAGTAAATCTTACCTTCACATTAGATTTCATTCTATCAAAAGAAAAGCAGATTATGTTTGTATGAAGAGAACCAAACAAAACCCCTCAGACACCTCATCCTACCCTACACCTGAATCACTGCTGTCACAATATTTAGTCAGGATGTCTCCTGCCTCAGCACCCAGCTAAGATTTGCACACTTTACCAGTTCCCAAAGTCTAAGATTCACAGATCCTGGTCCTACATATCAGTTACATCCATCATACCTTTGGTGTGGTGTTCCCATGCTCAGCTGGCACCTCAACCATTTGGGAGCTGCAGACATGCCACGGCTGCACCTTCCAGCTCCTTGGTGCTTTCCCTCTTGAACTATCCATAAATTAAATAACAGGCATGTAAGGATAAGTGCATGTGACCAAGTCATTCTATTCAGTAACTGAACAAAATACTATGTCTCACACTACAAGTCAGACAATTAAAGCAATAGAGGGGTGCTGAGCACACTACAATCGCAATTCAGTAAACTAGGATGGTTCCATACACTGTTAATCCTGCTGTGTCTGAGAGTTTTCACTGTTGCACTGATGTAAAGTTCAGTGCATCTCCATGCTACAGACCAAATATATATAATAGAATCAGAGTACAGCAAGGGTCATCCATGTGCTGTTCTTGATTAGAAGTAACACATTCAGGTATCTACTTTCAAATCTGCTTGAGTTTTCGTATTACAGTGTTCAGTTTTATACTGGATATTCCTTGTCAGCTGCCAAGGCTGAAGTTTTCTGTGCTCTGCATCAAATTATTTTAAAGGCTTAAACCAGAACGGTTGCACTTTCCAAAAACTGTATTTAAGTGGAAAGACAAGTGGCTTTCCTCACGTGAAGGAGAAAATCTTACACCTTACACATTGTGGAGAAACTCTATTACCTTCATGCTTTATCTGAAATTAACAGAGGGATGTCCCAGCATGATGTCAGATTATCTTCTGACAGACCTGTCAGGAAAGGATTTGAGGAAAAAGAAATGGGGTAGAGAGACAAGATGAGAGAGAAGTAAGGAATATACAGAACAGGAATAAAGCTGAGGGTGTTAAAGGTGATGTGAAAGATGTGGGAGTAGAGAGAGGAACAACAGTGGTGATGGCAGAGAGAAGAAAAACAGAGCAGAGGAACTCTTGAAGAGGGGATTAGGGTTAGCAGAGACAAAGGAATTTTCTGATGCAGTACTTTATAAATGGTCACTTATGCCCTCCATTTCTTTTATAGCGGTTGTCAAATCCTTGGTGCTTTGAGCGAGGATTCCCTTTTTGTTTCTTTCATGGCTGAATGAAAAACAAAAAAGAAATTCTAGAGCCTAAAAAAAGATGAGCTTTAGCACTCGAGCTCTGCTCGGCAGGTGGGGAAGCTCCGCAATTTGGAAACGGGGAGAAACAAAGCTGAGGGCTCGGATAGACATCGCAGCAGGCACTGCCACCTGGAGGCACAAGGTTCCAAGTGCAGCTAAAAGCAAAGACCATGTTTTAAAAGGGAACTCTTCCCCCTTTTTATATTACTGGTATTTCTTCTGAGTTTTCCCTGATGAAAATCTGCTAGGGCAGGGAAAAGATGGTATTTTTAAGAAGGACATGGACTCCCATTTTTAAAGGACATTTATTACATGTTGCAAAAAGTTGTGAAGGCCTTGGTACAACATTGCACATTGCAGTAATTAGACCATTCAGTGCACAAACCCCCTCTGAGTGGTGTCTGTTTTCATGCAAGTCTGGAGATCAGGGTGACAGGCACCTATCTTTAAATAAGAAAAGGCCACCACTAGTTCAACTGACAACCTACAGCAAAGAATGAAGATCTACCCATAGCATGGACAGGCAAGTGGGAAATACTGTGCTTCCGGTTTCAGATGGGCTTGAAATTAAGATCTTTCAGATGAGCTGCTGTAATTCATCGGATATGAAACCACACAGGGCACTATTTATTTCTTGTTAATGACTTGTACTCCATGACATTTTTATTCTCAGTAAGTTTTCCTGAGAGCTCTGTGTTACCTAAAGCACAGACAAGTTTGGACTTAAAGGTAAATTTGTGAATATACAAGGTAATACTTTGAACCTAGAGTGTGCCTCTTCATCTACAAACCCAAATAGCTTCAGAAATATTAATTTAGCTTCATGATATCCCAGTGAGACATAAATTACTATATTTGTATTATGCAAGAGAAAACTCCAGGCAACAACTATAATACAGTACTGGGCTTGACTGCAAGTCCTCTAAGGTTCTTTACCAATGACATTCTTGTCTTCATCATCCTCTTCTACTTCTGTTTTTTATACTAAAAAAAAGGGGAAAAAAAGAAGGAAACAATTATTTGTGGGAAAAGCAAATAACCAGAACCACAGTTCATCCTGACATGGATTTACAACCCTCTTCATGATCTACACAAAATGATCTCAGTTTCCTTTAAGCTGGATTGAAATTTTATAGGCTTTCCCTCTACACTATAACAATAATGGTGCTTGGCAGGCCCTGTGACCTGACCCTCCTCTCACAGCTCCACTTCCAGTTTCCAATGGAGCAGACCACAATCTCTGTAGCAGAATCAGAATAAGACTTTTCATAATCGTAGGGAAAATAAAATCAGATCCAGGCCCAGACAGTTATTTCCAAGGCTGTAACTGCTGGGATTTGGCTACTGCTATAATTTTATAATCTATGAGTAATCTGTGCTTGCTCCTATAACAATTCTCATTTGGATTTCGTGGACTGGCGGAGAAAAGGACTTAACAGTCATTTAGTAAATTAAATCACAGATATTTAGAGCAAGCTGAACTTTTGACTTGTTTCATTATACTCTGCGAAATCCATGTTAAGATATAGTGCTCCCAACCAGATTTGGACCCAAGGAAGTACAGGTGACTCCAGCTATCTAGTGGTAAACAGCCTCCACTCTTACCTAGGACACCAGTGTGAGTGGCATCTTTCAGTGCTGTGACAGCGAAGAGGCCTGTCTGCTGGGTGAAAACTGTGGCACAGGGAAACCAGCCAGCACAGTTTTGTCCCTGTGTTGTCTAACCCTGATCTGTACAGCCACAGGCAAATTCAAGAGATAAATAAATGGCTCTGGGAGTTGATAAAAACTGACTAAGAGAGGACTGACCCCTGTCAGGAAAGCACCTGATGCACAGCAACCACTGGGGCTTGCAAAACATCATCCTTTCCCTTTTCTGACGCTCTTACTTTATTCATGACCCAGTCAGCATCTTCAATGGCTCTCTTAATAATCTGCTGGATTCGCTCAGGATCGTCTTCATCGGCGTGAACCTTGAAACTCTGCAAAATTAACGTGTTCCACTGAGGAGCCAACGTAACACAACAATTGTCAAAACAAAGATCACTTTTAAATCTCAAAGATAATATTTGAAGCAAACAGTTATCTGAAAAGATACAAATACACATTGTAGGACCTGGCTGTGCTATTTCCGTAATAAGCCTGGTCCAGTGTAATTTCATATTAAGTATTTTACTCCTTTCATACATCATCAGCAAGAAAAACCACAGCAAACTTTAATTTAGAACAACAGTTGAAATTGTCTGGTACGTTAAAACTAGAAACACACAGGATGACAGGTATGACTAAAGGCATGAAGTTACTTCCATATAACCAATTAGATGAGATCAACCCAGCTGGGGTGGTTGGGGGAGGGTGATATAGGTATTAAAATGACCAACAAGGAACCAGTAAGTTTCACCATACAAGATGTTCTTAAGTGAGTAAGGAATGATTGTGCAGTCTATTGACTAACAAGGATTAGAGATAAGAACCAAGGAAAACAGAAGGTTTCAGATTCAAAGCAAACAAGAAGAAATGCTCCTTCTTGTACTCCCAGTATAATCAACCAAATCCTCTCGTGTCTCAGGCTTGGAGAAGAATCATTTGTTAAGTGCCAGGAGTTACAAAAGTTGGTTCAACCTGTAGGAGGAGAAAACCAGAACAGCCCCCAGGGCTCACTTCCACCAACAGAAAAGCAGTCTGGTTCTCACCTGCCTGACTGCGTGTCTGTAATGCTGCCGAATGCTCTCTTCAGGAAGCTGCTGACAGCATCGGAGCAGGTAACGATACAACTGCCGAGAGCTCTGAACTAGTTCAGCCTTTGGCAGTGGGGCCATCCTCAAGCCTTGTAGCTGAAAACAAAACAGATCAAAAAGCCTAATGAATTTTATCAAAACCACAGAAATAAAAGTGTAAAGTAATTTGACAGTGAGAACAGGGCCAACAAATTAAGGTTTAGCAGCGTAACTTGAAGAAACTTCACAATATGAAATGAATCAGAACTTGTTTAGTTGATGGACAGATGGAGGTTAGCTGTGATTCATCACAGTATTAAGATACAAAAGGGTGCAGTTCATGCAAGATCACTTTATCATGATAGTATTAAGGTGTGCTGCAATAATATTTTTCTCTAGTTTGAAGAGAGCCCTGTGTAAGCTGCTCTCAGTGTACAGAGCAGCATCGTGGCCCTGAGGGGGTTTCCTACTTGATAGGCCATGATTCCTTGACTCATGCAAGCTCCCAGTGCTTCCCCTGAGCACCCATGAGAGTCCATCCCCACGGTGACACTGTACAATGAGGACACTCACAACTGCTACAAGTGGTGTTGGAATTCCACAGTTTTTCCTAGTGCTGGCATTCTCTCTAGAGTATCCTGTGAACTGCACTAGGAATGTCAGGCTTTAGCCTGAAATAACATGTATAAATACAGGAGAAGACAGGCAGAAGCATCAATAGGTTTGAAGTTTTCCATTTTTTTGGTAACAGGAAAAGAACAAATCCCACAGGTTTCACCTCCAAGGCTGTACTTCCATATTGTACCACTCAGTCCATCCAAGCTATATAAAGTGCTAATCAAATACTGTGACTTGTCATTTAACAGATGGTTGCCATCTGCAGAGAGCTAAATTAACATTCAGAAGAAGCACTTCTACATCAGTACTCTAAAGAATAAAGATAATAAATAAGAACTGAATAATGAAGTAGGTGTATGGCATTATTTTAGCACCCGTTATGACACTTACTTATTATTTGGAATTATTTTTTTCTTTTTCTCAAGTAATTGAAGTCCTTTGGCCAAATCTATTTCAGAATAAACTCTGCAGCTACCGCTTGCCCGGGTTGTCTGTTTGCACAGACTGGTTCTTCTTGCAGAGGGGAAAATCTCCCCAGTATGTATCTATAAAATGCCCACCATAACAGGCTATGGACTGCTGGAATCTGTATTTTCAGTAGAACAAAATCCCATCTTGGGCTGTAACTAGATACACATCAGCACAGCTTGAGCTGTAACGAGCTATGCTGATTTACAGTAGCAGAGGTCACTGAAAATCTTTAAGGTTTTAGGTACAAAAAGTGTGATTCTTCTATGGGAAGAAAATGGCAACATTCTATGACAAAAATGTGCCTTATTCTTGAGGGATGAACCTCTACAAAGCTGTACTCTGAGCACAAACCCACAGCACCAAGTCACACCTGAGCACCTCACAGTATTGGCTTTTGCCTGTTCTTTACTGAAAGATGGAGTGAAATCTATGCTATCTTGGTGTTCTGATTCTAACTATCTCTGGTCAAAAGTAACATCATGTAAACCGAGAAGGAGCTGTTCCTGTGGCAAAGCTGCTTCTCCACAGGGAATGGGTGAGAAAAAGCCTTGCAACACTAGCATTATTCTCTGTATTGGAGCCGTGCCCACACTCTTCAGTCAGGGATTCAGGCTCCATCATGGTAGGCTCTATATTTACACAGCTAACGAAAAAGTTTCTGCCACAAAGAATTTACAAAGCAGACTAATGACAAGTCACAAGATGAGGCAGAATGAGGCAGATGAGCCAAGCAGGTGGGATGGGAAGGGGAGGAGGTGGCAGCATTATGAGCCTGGCTTTGTGGAGGCTAATGGAGCACACGGGACAGCACATCCCTTACCAGCAGGCGAGGGTCGGAGCACTGGTTTTGAAGGACCTGCAGAAACAGTGAGTCACAGCCTGGGTGTGATGGAAACCCCTCAGGAAGGCTCTGATGACACTGCAGGAAAAGCTCTTCGAGCCTCCAGGGGAACAAGACGACTGCCTTAAGGAAGTACTTAACAGGGACAGGGCTTCCACCTCATGAGCTGAGGATGTGAATTACTAAGATACACAATAGGCTTAATAGGCATAAAACTTGGAAGACCATGTCAGGATCCTTTTCCTGCTTAGTCATGCTGACATCTTTCCTTACATCTGAAATGTGTGCTACATAGTTCACTTGTGACCTTACTTGGAATCATTTTAGCAACACTTATCCCAGGATGGATAAACGGGTGATGCCAATGTCAATATGGCTATTTGGAATCCTGGTGGCTTGTGCCGTGCTGGTGCTGCCCTATCCAGTGCAAGAGGGACTGATGCATATACCGGAAAGGCAAAAGGTGCATCAAATTTAACATTTAAGATAATAACTTTGATGTGGTTATTACTGAAGTCTGGAATAAAGACCTTAGGGACTGAAGGAGTATAACATTTAGGAAAGATTCCATGGACAGTATGTAAGAGGTGGCATTTCCAGTTCTTAGTTACAGGTAACTCAGAAGTGGATGGTGTTGACGGGAGTAAATTTTCAAACACCCCCTTCTATCAATGTGCCTGAGTGTGGTATCAGGATGGTTTGTGGGCAGGAAAATCCTAGTTACTTTGCTCCTGGATTCTGTCATCACAACCTTTAACCCTCTGCCAGTTATTCACTCCTCCCACAACTGAAACACCCTAATGAAGGTGGATCTGCATCAGCCTCTGACAGGTCAGTGATGTGCCAGTAAAGCTCACACAGTCCTCTAGTATCTGAACCTGACCACTAGTTTCTGCACTTTGAGCTTTTGGGGCGTGTCTGCTTCTGAATACTCGATATGTTCTATCAGTAAAGTACAAGAGATGAGGTCAGACTTCACTATGATCCCTTCTGGGAATGATTCACAGCCAAAACATGGCTTCCATTAGCTTTCATGGGCAATTAGAAACCCATCTTTCCATCATGAGGGCAAAAAGTTGGCTCTATACCGCTGCTGCAAGCTTTCCATTCTGCTTGTTTGATTCCAGTTCTGGTTCTTCATATTTGTTTAATAAAAGCCATTTGGCCTCACACACTACAGGAACTGGATATTGTCAAAACCCCCAACATATGCAGGGCAGAAAGATGTTACAAAAATGCAGAAATATAGATCAAGAGCTGACACTTCAGAACAGCCTCAGTCTGACTAGTCCATTGCTAGCTCAGTTTCCAAGCACCCAACTCGTGCTGATTATGGCTTTACCTAAGAAGTTCAATTTAAAATACGGATCAGGCTGTCCCCAGGCTTCCGAATGTTAATCTCTTGGTTTCTTCCAATCTTTTTTCTCTAAAATATAATTTTCTCTTTGCAATGAAACCTATGTTGGGCATCAGCTCCATGCATTATTGGGTTTGGATTCATTTCTCTTTGGCATTTGAGTACAGGAGGGGATTATACTCTTAATAGTCAGTAGAGGTCCTACATTCCCCCTCTGACCAGGAGAACAAGAAGCAACTCCAAAATGTGACTCAAACAATACATTTACTGAATTACTCCCTGCCCTTGTCTCCACTGAACACAGGAGTAGCAGACCAAGAACTGTAATATAGATCCTGCAGTTACAAGCCTAAATTAGGTAGGAAGATTCCAAGTCTATGTCCTACTTTGAAAATAGAAACATACCCATAGAATGGCACATGATTCAGCTTGTCATTTAACAAACATATTGCCACAGGTTCCAGGTATCAGCCAGTGCAGGCATCCAGAATATGCAGTTGGATTCAAGTTGATCTGAACCTAAATTGAACTTGACACATAGGTTTTTTGGGCTAGAGCCTTAACTAGTAAGAACTGGTATAGCACCACTGACCCTGAGAACCTGACCCTGTATTTCACATATTCCCACTAAATACAGTGAAACATCCCAATTCAATACAGATCCCAAAATATACTTTGGGACTAGAGCCAGTTTGTTGAGTTGTTTCTAGGCTTTGATGTGTAAACTCATCATATGTCATTGTGCTCTAATTAAACTTAAGTGGAGCAATAGATTTCCTGTCACAAAAGCAGAGATCCCTCATGTGCTGGGAATGGCTAGGACAGCTTGCTTCAGCTAAGCTCTGGGACACAGCAAGAACCCACTCACGTAAACATATGAATATGGAAGGATTAAAATGATCAATGGAATTGTAAATGTTGTTTGGCTATAGATAATTGGGAATTCTCCAGTGCGGAACCTTTTCATGGGGAACTGTTGAGCTGTTGAAGCCAAATCAAACAGTGTGACAAATGCATTTACACTGATGAAGTTTTGGGAAAAATAAATCCTTTACCTTCCCACAAACACTGGACCTTGTAGCAGATGAAGACTGAAGGTTTCACCAGGTCTAGTTGTCAAACACACACTCCACGAGGCTCCCACCCTGAAAGAGAAAAACACATATCCTGAGTTCTGACGGATTGATGGCTCAAATGTGAGGATTTCTGTGACCTGGGTAAGCTCCACAGGGAAGTTTATCACCAAAGAGCTGCATTTTTCCACATGTGTAACTTCAGTGTTTACAAAGTTATTTCCAGTGAACACCTCAATGTGAATTTATCACAGCACATGCAAAACCTGTTGGCTATTTTGGTAAAATGGATTTTTAATGAGAAATAATCTTGTGACCTGACCCAGTGTTCAGTTGTAAGGTACTGTATGAGTACAACTCAACAGCGAACAGATCCCCAGCCAGGTAAGGTTGAACCCTGCACTTGTACAGCCCAGAACATCAGAGAATTGGCATAGTTACTTCTGAAATTTGCCCCTTACTTAGCACAAAAGGACAATGAAGCATAGTAAGAATCTGCACTATTGCCTTTTGTTCCAAAAACATCCCCTCCACATCCCACAAATGTCACTGTTTTTATCTGCCAAGAAAAAACCCTCGACCTCACACAATCTGGCTATAATCCTGACTAATAATGTAAATCTCCTCCTGATAACTTAAATATCAGGCATAGCACAACAAACAAACTATCTAAACCAAGAACTGTTGAGTCAGAAATCAAATAATCTGCTAATTGTGCTTTTCTGGAATGGATGACTGTATAATGTCCTCATCAGAAGGCTGAAATCACATTTGCATTTAGATAAAGCCCTGTTTAAAAAGAGACAAGTATAAAAGGAGACACTGAGACTATTGTGGCATTTCTCTGCATTGCATAATGATTTACATTCCTGGTAATGATATTCAGATAGTGAAGCAAAGGCTGACCAAAGCCAATGAATCTTGCACTCTGCATTAGCAAGCTTGTCAATTGACCCAGTGTACAGCTGAACCCGGGTGACACCGCTGTGACACCGCCACCACGCTCTGCTGGGGTGTGCTGCTGCTGGGACTGCTTTCCAAGCAAATCCCTGCGGCTCAGTTAGAGTCTCAGTCCCTCCAGACTAGTTACACAGACACCAAAGCTGGGCCTCAGGGACTGGGAGTGTTAATTAAAGCACTGCAAGAGTTACCTGAGCTGTTGTTGCTGGTTAGACGTTGGCTTCCCTGTCCCTCTCTTCCCCCAGTACACAGGCTGGAGATGTGTTTTCCTATTGCTTCAAAATACTACATTCTTAGGGGCTTGACTTGGGAATTTATGATTCCCTCTCCCAGTCAAACCTCATGATCTTTCACATATTGATTTTACAGGATCCTAGCAGACAGGCACAACAGTATTAAGTCCGTTTTTAACAACAGGGAACCAAGACAGGCCTGGATTAGACTCAGTTTGGCCAGTTAACTGATATAAGGCTATAGCCTGGAACACTGCCTTGCCAGCTCACTGGAGGAGAGACATGCACTCACCTCCGCAGAACAATAAAGATCCTGAGGTGCTGAATCCCAGGCACCAAGCAGTATTTAGCAAAACAGAGCAGGGTTCCACAGACTGCCTCAGCATTCTGACTACTTACCCATCTTTCCTGGTGAGCTCATGTTCACAACCAGGGGAAGACCCCACCATTGCCACCCCGCACAAAGCCAGGCACACAAAGCAGACATCGGAGGGAAAAGAAATTAGGAGTGCAGAGAACCATGTGATTCTATTTCCTGCTGTTTGCTCTGTGTAACTGAAGGTACATGTGGGATCCAAAAGCTGGTACCAGTGTTTGCAGACTGTCATGTGAGGAGATCACACTGCATGTCCAAGGATAAATTCCTCAAACAAATGGATGTAAAGCACCTACTGAGTGGCATTAGCTTAGTTTTACTTAGGAAGATGCTTCGGAATATTCCCAGCAGTATAAGTACTCATACAACAGCAGAGAAATGGACTGTTTTTTCAAACCTAGGTGTGATTCTAGCTACCTTAGGAATTTGGTGTTGAACTTGGAACATCTTATACAGTTAAGGTGCCAAAATGATTTGTCCTCCTCAAAGTGCCCAATAACAGACTCTGCAAGAAAAAAATTACTAGTGAACTTAGTATTAAAAATTCATATTCAGGCTCTGTAACCTGCCTCATTATGCCTTCACTGGACCTGCTTTTATTAGTCTGGATACAGGTTCCAAAAGTGCTATTTGTGCAAAATGAGATGCACAGAAAGTAATAATCCAACTGCCAAAATAAGAATGAAATTGGAAGCCTCTTGAAACCTCTTTAACCACAAAACATCTTGGTTCATGTTTTGACATCAGCCCAGGAAGACACCCAAGTAGATGGCTGCTTCTCAGAAGGATTCTTACTCTTTTGTCTCTGAATCTGGCTAACTCAGTTCTCCCTTCCAGGTTTCACAGGCTCCCGGCTGGGAAAGACCCATGCCTCCAGGGTGTAGCTTCTGAAGGACAGGCGAGCTCACTGCAGCAGAGTGGCAGACTCTTCTGCTTGCTGGGAACTGCCGTCGCCGCTTATTCCACAGCACCGTCTTTCCTTTATTCCGCAGTAGGTCACAGGAGAGTGACTGGTGTGCTGTGTCCAGCCCAGCTCCACGGCCTCTGCTGCCCCGGGCAAACCACCAAACGTGCCTCCCGACCAAGTCACATTCACTCCCAGAGCTACGGCGCATCCTGCAGCCCTGGGCCATGGCCTGCCCCGAGGTATACCCCTCCTCGTGTATGGCTGAGCACGTACAATGCTGGAGTCACTTCCTAACAAACACATCTCTCCAGCATGCTGGGCTTTTATCAAGATCTGCGGGTTTGATGTGATCACTTCTGACGAGCTGTGGCCTGTCATTGTTGTGGATTTTGTCCTTTTTACATCTGAGCTGTAAAGTCCTATTGCATGAATGACGATAGCCAGTCTTGTCCTGGTCATTTCTATTTCTGTTCTGCTCTGCTTTATGCTTTGCTTGATGCATAAGCAGAGCTGCAGTGTTAAATGACAGTGCAGGAGCAGCACATTTTGGGGGCACGGCCCTGCAGTGTAGAGTTAGCTTACACGGTATCACTAGAGCATATGGGGGATTAAGAACTGGCTAAATGAGAACACTCAGATCTATTTGTTGACAAGGAATCACCACTGGCTGGACATCCTTCATGCAGCTCTATAGGATCAGTATCAGGGTTGATGTTATTCAGCCCTATCAGCAGTTATAATTGGCAGAACTTGGGGATGACAAAGACTGCCAGAGCTGTGCATAATGACAACAGGGAATCCTGAGACAATGTGGTATGTTTCTGGATAAGCTGAGCCCAAAGTTGTGCTTTAACACACCTGAGCATTACACAAACAACTCAAGTGCAGGTTGTCGCAACACAATAGGGAACCATAACCTGTAAGGAACAGTTCTGCAGAAAGAACTAGACAGTCAGACTGAACAAGCAACTGAACATCAGCTCCCAGAGAGCTGCAAAAACAATTCATAGCGATCCCTAAATGTATCAACAAGAAACCTATGAATAAAAGGAAAGATGTAACTTCACCTCTGGAAATGGAATAGAGCTCCAAAATTCATTCGCCATTCATCCATCCACATGAAACAAAAAAGTAATGAAAGAGAAATGGGCTGCCACTATCACATCACTTCATTCAGCCCTCAACCTGCCCTGAGTCCATTGTAAAGGACAAAAAGGAAAGAGCTCCACACACTTGAACCATCCCGGCGATCAGCAGGCAGCCCAGGGGCTGGGAGGCACAGATGTGCTGGTCCAACACAAGCTGCCTGACTTAACGCAGAGGTTCCTGGGTCAGGTTTAATACCACATTACACAGATCAAACTGTACAATCCAGTTGTCCTTCTGGTCTCAAACCCTGAACAAACAGGAAGGTGCAGAACAAAGATCTGAGCACCCCTGGCATGCTCAGCACATGACATCTATATTCTCAGGTTCTGAGAAGCAGTTTTCTTACAGCTCAAACATAGATTATATTTCATATTTGCACTTGCTTTATGATCCCTCTACTGCCGATATGATGTAAAGCAACTGTAAGGAAACTGGAAATCAGATCTGTTTTTCTTAGTGTCCAACTAAAAGCTTAAAAGGTCTGTACGGTAAAGGAAAACTGCACACAGATGTAAACCAACAGGATTATAAAAGGGAACAAAAGCTCCGGGGTTTGGCCATAAAAAGACATCAAATTCTTGTCATGATGAAACCCACTTATATAAATTAACCAAAGCCACAGGGCAAATGTTTTACCTTACACTTGTTTGGTATCACGAAGCAGAGACATGCAATACATCAAAGAGCAAAGAAAACACTGAGACTTTTGCAACCTAACACCAGTGAGGAAACCTGCTGCCCACACTGAGGCCAGATTACCCTGTTCTAGATAATTAATAACATGCTCAGGCTAATTAGAGTAATATTCTTTGGAGCATGCTCACTAAACGTCAAGCTCAGGCAGCAATAGGAGGATCAGAATCTCCCAGCTTAGGTGCAAATCAAACCTCTCTGCTTTGTTCTCCTGACTGACTCCTCCTGGGTTAAAGAAAGGCACAGACTCAAAAGAACTTCATCTTCCCAGCTGTAAACTGCTCGGTTCAGCTGCTGTCAACATGACTTTTGTTCTCAGTGGCCAAATCTGAGTATTTACCTTTGATATCATGCCTGAATATGAACTGAGTTATACCTTGGTGCCATCAGCTTTAAAACAAAACTGCCCATTTGTGCCTTCTTTTCTTGTAACTACTGCATTTGAAGCGTCCAGTGCTTAGCTCCAGTTTAGCAATCCCATGATAGTTCATGTAATGACTTCCTGGCTTGGCTTCTATCACCTTCTAATACTGTTTGAATCTTCACATTCTTGAAGAGCTTCCAAGGGGGCACAACACAAGCTACCACAGATGTTGTGCAAGGACTGATCCCCTGTTGGCAGCAGAAAGTATGAAAGTTCTTTTGAAGGGTGCAAACATGCTGTCTGACTAATGACAACATTAATTCTGTGATCCATGGGTCATATAAGCTTGGAAAGAATAGCAAGTCTTATGTAAGGTTTTGTCATGATTCCTAACTTGATTCAGGAAGGCCTTAACTGGTTAGTTTTACCTTCATGGTAAGCTCAGCTTGTTCTGCTCATGCAATCCAACTTGATCTTTGTTTTTGGCAAAGGAAAGAGGGTAAAAGCCCATAATTCAAACGAGCAGTTCTCAGTGCAAGGGCTCTGCTTAGGAAAGTACAAGTACAAAAGCTCAATAGCAGGACAAAGCCATGGGAAGGTAAAGAGTCAAAAATTAAAGAAGCCAAAGCAGTCACCATGAGCCACACTACTAAGGATTAATAAAACCCTGTTGCTTTGTTTTTAAACCAAGAATGCCCAACATACACCTCTTAACATTCCTTTAGTGGAAACATCAGACCCAGCCTACAAGGGAAGAAAACCTGCAGTACAGCAGAGCTTTCCAGTATGACCTCTCCTTTTACTGGTCCATCACAGTACATCCATCCAGTTCTAACTATACACACATAATCCCAGGGCTAAGGATGATGGTACTTGTGCAGTGCCCTGGTGCCTCCAGCTCGCCCTGTAATCGTCCTTCCCAACGTACATTATCCCTTCCAGCAGCATCAAGAAGCTGTCTCATTATTTCAAATCCACACCTGCTGAAATTTAGCATCTTCCAATCCTTTGCTCTCAATCCAAGCAATCATCTGAGCCGAAACCTTCCCTGGCACCAGCCCTCTATGTGGTGGAATTAAACCACGGATGAATCTGGCCCACCACATCTTGAGCAAAACGCCTGCTCCTGGGAGCAATGTTTGCAAGCAGCACTATTAGAGAACATTTAAGTCCAGGAGTCTTGAGCCTCTTAAGGAGGATTTTCACTGGTGCAGTTCCCTAATCAGGGTTTGTTACCATACCAACAGCTAATCATGTGGGCAGATCCTGCCATGTCTTGGGAACATTTCTGAGGTCTTAAAGCCATATCTCCAATTTTCCCAAAAACTTGACTGTTGCTCTCATGGCCTGGCCTAGCTCAAAGAGAATCTGTTTCACAGAAAAACAAAGGAAAAGTCTGGCTAGCAACAAGCTTATCGCAAGGAAGGAATTCCCAGTCCTTGGCACTGAAGGTAAAAGCTTCCTTTTACCCCTGGCAAAGGCAGAGTTCTTCATGTCCCAGTACAGAGATTCACTGCAACACTTTGAGACACCAGCGATTCAAACATCCCACTGCACTGTGCCTAGACCAGGGATGCACAAGGAGAAGAGACAACTCTGGCTTCATGGATCTCTGAGGGAAAACATCTGAGAAAAGAAACTGCTCCAGAAAATTTAGCAGCTTCTGCAAAGTCACACAATGAGTCAGTGGCAGAGCTGGGCACAGAAACACCATCTTCTGATTCTCAAACCACCACCTTGGACAAGTAACCGTGCTATTATATCTTACACAGTGATTCACAATAGCATCCCTAATTCACAAAGCCATCCTCTGAGTCTTTGGAACCCATGTCTTAATTCTTTTTGATGTATGTCAACTAAACCAAGTTCAAGATCCTCAATATATCCCAATTCTTACTAATGGTTATTCTGTCTTTCTGGTTTTGACTGAGTGGCTCCATTTCCTCCTTTCTCAAGTACTTGGGTGTTGGCACACAACGCCACAGCACTCTCTCCCTTCACAGCAGACAGCACATTTATCAACACTCAGATGAGTGAGCGAATGTGGCAGGACAGTTCTGACTGGCAAAAGCACTTGATGGAAGCGGAGCTGCCTCAGCTTTCACCCGTGATTCAGATCTGTTTACATTTTGTGAAACCTCAGGAAAGGGGGATGAAAAGCTCTGGTTCAGTTGAAGGCATGTTGTTAACCTCAGTGCTAATAATTAACTCAATTATGCTGAATTAATTTGATGTAATTATTGGTGATGGCGCAAAGACAGCGGCCTAGAGAAAGTTTGAGAGACAGGAGGAACAGAAGTCTGAACAATACAAAATACCCCCTAAATAGCATCTTTTTTTTGCCAGCATGAGTCAAAGACACAGAATGAGTTCATTACAGTCATCTGGCTTCACTCAACCCACCAAATTACCCCCACACCCAGACAAATAGCTGTGAAATCCAGCAAGTGAACTAGAATTAAAACATGCCCTGACGGATTTGACACAGCACTCAGCACAAGTGTCTTTCCCCATCCTATTATCTAAACAATACAGATTTAATAATATATTTAAGAGCTCCACAATGCTTTTCCTTTAACTGAAGACATTAATTAAGAACATTTTCTTGTTGTGGTGTTGTCAGTTGGGTGGGTTTTTGACGAACAATCTGCGGAGCACTTATGGAGGCTTTTCATTTGATCTGCACTTTTTATCTAGTATTTTCAGACTTATTCAGTTCAAAACAAACAAATCCCAACTATAAAAACAAACACCTATCTTTCTCCTTCCCCATTTAGTAGCTGCGATTTGCTTTGAAAAAGTGTAACAGAAATGCATTCCTTGCTATGAAAACACACATTTTACTGAGGCATTTTTAATTCTCGTGCACTGAATAAAGTCACTGGAAGAAAGAATCAGTTGTGATTGTTTTAAGTCTTGGGGAGTGGATTAATCTGAAAATTAAAAATAAGACTTTCTAGGCAAATTAATGCCTTAAGTAACACCAGGGTTGCTACAGGACACTCTCAGCTCCTCCCTCTACTCCTGGAGGAAGCACACCAAGACTCTTACACTCCCACTTACAGTAAATCTTCTATTATCTTGTTTCCATCAAGCTTCATCACGTGTATAGATTTAGCACCATGGGTTGTTACTTCCCTGTTGTAAAGAATTCAAAACTTAAGAGTTTACACCACAGCATCACTACAATATTTTACAGTCCTGGAGGACTGGTAATATCTAGCCCTGAAGAGTTGGGTGCCTTTGCCTGTCTAGCTTCAGTCTGATGCTACTTGACTTACATTTGTCATAATGCTGTAAATACACAAGCCTCTGAGCTTCCACTGCATTTGTCATCATGCTTGTGACAAGAATAAAAATATTACTTCTAACCTCACCCATTACTTGTGAGGAGAGTCGTGTCACTGCAAGAAAAGCTGTAAGAAATGAACCGCATTTCTCTAATTTGATAAGTAGGTGCTGCTGCCATGCCCACAGCTCCCATCCACACAAGTTCTGATGACTCTCAAACACAGATGATCTTTCAGAACTCGTTTTAATTGCCAGCAGGCTCTGGTCAGACTCATTATTTCAAAGCAGGCCATATTACATGCATAATTTATGCATCTGACTTTTCATAGATCATTTTCTGCCCTGTTCTGAGAGGGCAAAAAGTGTTTTCCATGGAGAAGCTGCTAACATTTCCTGAAGAACCAAACTGACTTTCCTCAAGAACAATTTGTCTAAAATATGATTTGTAAAGAGACACCACATTTTGAAGTTAATTTAATGTGATGGATTGTTTGAAGTCTCCTATGTTTATTTGGACAGCTACCGCAAGTTTTCTCTATGCATATTTACCACAAAGTAGTTTTAGTTTATGGAGCTGAGAGTTATTGCTGGAAGTAGTTAAAAGAAGTAAACTGAAATGGTAAATATTGCCATAGATGAATTTATGTCCAACATAGGGATCTGCAGCACTGGTATTGTATCTGTACTGGGATTCCATCTGGAGGAAGTTTCTCCAGGCAATGCCACTGAGGCAGCATTCCAGTCACTAGTCCAAATTCCTGCCTGGTGTAAATCAGCACATTTCTATTAAGCCACAGAAACGTGTTTGCCCGCAACCTGGATGGCTGAATAAACCTGCATGGGGTTTCAGACAACTCCTGCAAGTGACTGTGCAGAGATCCAAATTAACAAAGACCAGTCAACAATTCTTTTTTCAATCAAAATAATTCCACTCGTTAATTCTTGTTTCAATCAAAGTAATTAACCAGTCAGGAAGCAATCCACCTGAAGGGGAGATGACCACAAAGGAGAGGGCAGCGGCACGTCCTGCCACAAGCTGGAGGGAAGCCCAGCTAGTAACATTTTAGCCAGCACCAAAGGAACAAGGAGATGCATGTGGTCTGTAAAACCACTTCACACCAACCCGACAACACGAAGGGTGTCTGCGTAAGTGAGGAGTTCATCAGCTGCTTCCTGCCACCAGCCCACGCCTCCATCCAGAGCTCCCTCTTTCACACCCCAGCTCTGCTTTTCACTTCTGTCGTCACAGACTTGATTTTCCCTTTCATGGATTTTTGCTTGAAAAAGCATCACTGCCTCAATTGTCTATTTTCAGCCTATATTTAAGAAAACCCTTTAGTTCCATTTGTAGCCACATCCTGTCTCAGCCTCCCCCTCTTTTTGTTCCTAAATATAAGGCTGATGCAATTTGATGTGACATGACAAAATAGCACATTTGCATTGGCAGAAACTTTCTCTCAACGGCAGTAATTAAAGGGAATAGATGAGACATTGCTGAAATTGGTGTTTATTTAGCCTGAAAATAAAAGGCTTGAAGAGGACTTGAGGAAGACGTTCAAGTGTCACAAGCATGAAATTCATCGATGGGTACCTTCTTTTACATGCTCCTTACTGCAAAGCAAATGGTTGTTCAAACAATGCAATCGATTTAAAGAGATTAAAAAACCCCAGATATTTCTGTGGACCATATTCCTAACCAGTGAAAATCATTTAATGTGTTTCTTAGGATTATAAATAGTACCAAGACACTTGTGGTTACACAAAAGACAAGGTCATTCAATCTCTAACTTCAGAGAGCAGACTCTCAAATTGAGCAGCAGAGAACTGAGATCTCATTGACTACAGTGAAAATGAGGTGCTTAAAGATCTTCATTATGAGCTGAGCAGCAGCAGACGTACTCACCTTCACCTACAACATGGATTTTTGTTAACTGTGGGAGACAGGAATTCAGAAATGGCAGCCCAGGGCTCTGAGTGCTGCAACTGCAACAGGATTCATACAGCGGATTAAAGCCCACAGATCTACAAAACTTGTGAAATCATTTACTGTGCTTGGCTTTGCTGAATGGATCCACTCTGCAGACACTTGACAGGACCAGATACTGTCAGCTTCCTGCACTGTATCCCATGATGGATGACAGCAGTGGAAGGCAGTGGTGGGAGGAAGAGCAATGTTTGGAAGTTGAGGGTGTTTTCTGGATTTTTAGAAAGTAAGTTTAGTTTACTTATCTGTGTGAAGAACCCCCAGAGAAGTCTGATGAATGTTCCACAGGCCACAGGATTTAACACGCATATGCTTTCAAGTGATACTTCCTGCTCTCAGAAGAATCTTCCTCCTCCTCTTGTTCACATGAGGCTATTCTTTCAAATCCATCTGTGATTGGCACTACCACTCTGCTTAAAGCTGGCAGACCACATTCTGAGCAGGCTCATTTCCATCCTAACACAGATGGCACCAAGAATTGGGCAGGCCAGAAAAAAATCAGTTTGCATATTATGCTGCAGTTCTTTATGGGTCAGATTACCATTGAAAGCCATCAAAATGGCAACCCATATGTGATGTGTCTGCCATTGGAAGCAAAGTGATACACCATCATAATCTTAACATGGTTGGTCAGAAAAAGTTGGATTAAACATTAATCAACTTCTGATATTTAAAAGTAAAAAGATATTTTTCTTTCCAACCAAATTTTGACTTTGACAAAGCAAGCAAAATAGCTTTGGTGAACCAAAAAGGAAAAGACATTATCGCATCCCTGAACAACTGCACGGGCAAGGCTTTCTTGGCAGAAGGTAGTTTAGCTTCTATGCCAAAGACTCACTTGGTGAGTGAGCCAGGTGCAGATGTTGGCTCTGTAATCTCCTCTAACTTCTTTGTTCTACAAGCCAGAAAACTCTTCCCACAGCTTTGGGGGAAAAACGAGCGTATGAAGAGCTCTTTGTGTGTTTTCATTGGTGCAAGAATATCAACTGTTTTAAAGACACTCTCATAGAAATAAGAAATGTGTCATTAGCAATACACATAACTATTAATCACAGATTCAGCAGAACATGGTGCTCTATGGATACTAAAGGGATGCTGAAACAAGGTAACACCCCTGGCATTCTGTTCCTGCCTCCCTGCAGTAGCCTACCAGATAAAATTGCTGTATTCCACGATCCGCAGGGGGTATAATTCCAGATGCTTCAGCATCCATGCTTCTATATTCACAGGGTTTAAAGCAGGCAAGTCTGCTCCTGTGAGAAATCTATTAAACAATAAAGACGTATTCTAAGTCTCCTGCTATGTTATGGCACCAGAAATTCAAACTGTTATGCTAAACAACAGCTGGGGCCACCACCCTCTGTCATTACCAATGGGAAAACATTTCCTTCCAAGTTTTATGGTTCCTCTGACTCCTCTACATGATGTTCTGGTTAAGATCCTACACTGATGCTTCAGGTGTTTATTCTCAACCAAATACAATACACACAGCAAGAGCAGACTCCCTCCACCATGCTGAGATTCCTAATCTAGCTGCAGTCCCAACACGAGTATGAAAATGTTGTTGCCTCTGGTATCTTTACTGGCAATTTGCAATTAGGGTTCTGCTACTGCATTTATCAGCATGGCTGGAACAGAGACAGGGGTGTTCCTGAATACAAAGTGCTGGTTAGAAATCTCTTCTGCAAACATGTACGTCATACACCACTTGTTTGGGATGTGGCACTTTCACCTTTTTTTCCCCTGTGTGTGGCAAATGGGCTTCTAACAATTTTCATAAACCAAACAAGAAATCACTTACAGCATTCGGAGCAAAGGAACTTCAATTATCTTCACAGATTACGTCTGTCGAAGTCCAACAGTAAGCAAGAGACCTGCAGAGAAGAATCAATTTTCATTATCTGTTTCTCCTCAACTCACTACTTAAAGTACCATCAATAAAGAACTGCAGAGAAGCCCATCCAGAGCACAATTTATCAGTCTGTAAATGTGCACTTTTGTCTAACTGGTTACATTAAACTTGAATTCATGGCCTTGATATGAATAGGTCACTGCTTTTAGTAATCTACTCAGCAAAAACATTAATAACTCTACACTACAAAAAGATACAAGTGGAGAGAAATTCCAAAGCACTCAGTGGAACTGAACCTTCAGCATTTCCTGTTCTGAGTTTCTGAAGGTAAGAAAGCATTTAAGGAGAGCCACAGCTTCTAGTATTCAGAGCTCTGTGCAATGACAAAATAAATTCAGAAATTTCATATTTGTCAGAGAGCAGAACAGTGCTTTGGAAAAAGCATTTATTGACATCAGGGCAGCTGGTAGCTCCTCAGGAGAATTTAAGAAGTCGTAGGCCTGGATGGTTATTTGGCTTTCCATTCCCACTGCCACAGTGGTGCAATCTCATCTCATCCCAAAACACTCCAGACAACTGACTCCATAGAAGAAACTACTGCTTTTTCAAATGCTTGATTGTACAGCGAGTGGAGGAACAGTAACCTCCAACACAAGTAAACTTGCCATAGAAGGTGATGTAAAATAAGGACTTAGAAGAACAGATTCAACTTTAACTATAAGCCAGTGCTGTGGCCACTGAAGTTTTCTGGTGCTGGTACAGAAACTGCACACCAGAAGCTGCATATAACATTGTTTTCATTCATTATATGAATTTTCTGTATAGCAGATAGGACCTCCAATACCTGCCTTGAATCAGTCCTGCAAAAAACACCCATTATTCAGCATTGTTAATTAACATTTAGTAGATATACCTGCAGTTAGTTATGCCATTACAATGCCCTTTCAGAGGTACATTGTGCTTTGCTGTTAACACGTAGCCAGTATAATAGCCAAAGAGCAATGCAATTAACTTCTCCATAGGCTGAAATTCAAACCAGCAATTACTTCTGTAATTCACTTATCAGAGCATCAGGCACCTTTGCTCAGAAAGCTTTCCAAATCTATTCAAAATATACCCAGCTGAGCTTTGAGAACACAATAAAACAGTATCGCTGCTATACATGATTGTTTAGTGATAAATATTGCCTAAGGTCTACCTTGCATTTCTGCTTTGGAGGTAGGAGAGTCTTTAAAGAAAAGCTAGTTCATGCCAAAGTTCTGGTTGCTACTTTTCTGGCAGTGTATAAAGGATATAAATGTGAATTACATTCCTAACATGTTTACTAGCTGGTGTAGGTTAGTTAAAGCCAATAATCTCCAACTTGCTGTGCTATTTTTACCACCTAAAAGCCCAGTGTCTTCTCTTGCTCTTAGAATACAAAGCTGACCTGCGCTCCATCACTTATATGCCTCGTATCGATGGCAATATTTCTGGATGCTGGAACACCACCACCAAAGAGTTGCATCCTGGAACAATGCCTGCATGGTACTGTTTATTATAGAATGTGAAAAAAAAAACACCCAAACTTAAAAATTCAAGTTCTAGTGTGCCCCTAAAACACGTTTGAGGCAACACAGGTTTACTTTGCAGTGTCAAGTGCAGACACACTTCCAAGCAGAACTTGGAGCCCACATTCATTCCTGTCTAGGACTGAATAAAAGTATTGTCATTCAGTATCTTATTTATTGAGTATCAGACACACCATATCCAGAAGGAATATAAAAATGCTGTATGTAAAGTCTTGACGCTTTAATAAGCAGCGATTAAATATAATGCACTAAATGTAAGCAGGTATCAATCTGCCATTTCCAGCACAGCAGAGATTCACTTGTCAGAAAGTTTGTCTTTCTGGCACTTTGCTGCAGTGGGCAGACAAAACCTAAAGCCATATACACATTATTTTTAAAGGGTTGCCAATGTTTCTTAGCCAAGAGATGAATCCCATTTACTCCCAACAAACCACTGTTTGCATATCACAACTCTGCTTTCCACTGGTGTTAGAACAGGATCAGAACCAACCGACATTCTCTTTCTCTCTTCCACAGCACACACTGGTCAGGTTTATGGAGAGCAACATTCCCATAATAATCCAACAAGACTTGTCCCTCATTTGCGAGCAGCGACAGAGTTAATATCCGTGACCCAAATATGGAGACCCATTTTCAACTTGCTGAAAATTGCTTTTTAATCCCAGCACTCGAGGATTTCCTCTGAAGCCATCTGCCACGCACGCGGGTGCTCTCTGCCTGTATACAGGCAGGATTACCACAATATGGATTCTTTGTGTAACTTAATACACTTCAGCATATTACAAAAATTAGTCAGAATTTCCATTCTTTCCTGACTTCAACTGTGTATCACAAAAATGACTGTAAAAGTCAAACCCAGTGTTAAGTTCATAGCAAAACTGACACTCTTATTTACTGCAGTATTCACATTGTAGCTCAAATATACTTAGTCAGTCTAACACTGGACAAGGTTTAAGCAAATAGTAATGAGTCATTTAACTAATATAACTTATGCACATGGTTAAAAGTAAGCTCAAGCATTTTCCTGGGTAGGAATGGATTTCAGTGTGTCTTCCCAACTACAGCACAGTTTGAAGACAACTATCATCATGATAACTAGAGATCAGAAAAGATTTCCAAATACTATTTCAAACCTATTGTTCAGCCTTTTTTTCTTTCCAAGAACCTTTCTGCAGTTGGATTTTTATAGTACAAATACTGAGGAGAACCAGTAAAGTCACATTCATAAATAAACTGAATCTCAGAACTGGCACAACCAACCAGGTATGTTCTAGATGATTGCTAAATTAGAAAACAAAGGAAATATATTGCTTCCTATCAGAAAAATCACAGCCAGAGTGACTGAAACAGCAAACATGCAGCAAGATTCAGTAAGAATCAATTTATTGGATCAACCTATAAAGAAAAAAAAAACCTAAAAAAAAATCAAACCCTCACCACAGTTACTGAGCATTTTCAATGCAGAATGCTTCAAAAAATGGTGATATGCCCCCAACCATTCCCGGAACAGAAAATAAGGAAAATTTGCATAGTTTGAGCCACATAAGGTGACACTAAGGTTTTGGAAGACAAACAGGCAAGAGCCTGTGAAATTCTTTGTTTCAGAGAGACATGTGAGCACACGTAGCTGTGTAGGGCTTCCTGCTAGCAGCCTTCAGAGTCCTCACCCATGTTACTCCATGTCACAGCCAGTCACCCACTGTCTGACAGAAGCGGATGGCAACACGACATCCACACCAAAGCCTTCCCCTCAT
>NW_009934451.1:55963-64657 GCF_000696875.1 Nestor notabilis
ATACCCTTGGATGCCTTTTCCCTGGAAAGAAGGAGTGTCAGATATGATTAACATACAGGACAGATCTACATATGCAGATGTTAGAAGAATGTGGAGAGGGGAAAAAAAACAAGCAAATCATTTTGTTTCAGCAATAACAGATGTTGGAGCATCATCCTGCAGACATGTTACTTTTAATACAAAATTGCTTGTAAAGTGAGTGAGGGGGTGAGGACAGAATCAATGCCCAATTACTCCCGTATTCCAGTGTTTCCATTTTAATGAGCTTCTCTATGATTTTGTCCTTTTAATTGTCGTTCTCCAATAATCATATCAAAATAGTTATGTCTTAAATGTCAGTGAAAAGAAATTCAGCTGCCTAAAAAACCCACAATCCTAAGACAGCTGGTGGCAGGTTCTTAAAAATGACATGTCACAGTGTCCTCTACTTCTGTGTAAGCCCAGAACAGTTCATGAGAGCCTGTGGCACTACTTGGGATTAGACCTGCACGACTGAAAGCAGCTTCATGTCCCGATACATCTGCTTATATGGCAAATGGGTAGTAAGAGACTATAACAGTGCTATGGCATTTGCAGATATATCAGTGCTGATAAAACAAGCAAATGCATAATAAATAGATTAAAACCACCTCTCTCTAGCTAAGGGAGGGATTAAGTGAAGCCTGATCTGCATTCCAGCTGGGGAGTAGCCCACTTCCCTGCTAGATTGCATTTGCCATTCACATTATCAATATTGCACCATAGTTTCTTTCCACTTTCTTAAACTTGGCCAGTGATGTTGAAGAGCTGGAGACACACCAGGGATTGAGAAGTGCCAGTGCTGTGGCTAGAGTATAAAACACAACTGCAAGCACTTCACTGATAACGTCCAAGTCCTCTACTAAACAACAAGAACCTAAGCAATGGCCAGCTACTTATCAGAACAGCTTGAATGAGGCAGATTGGAAGACTGATGCTATGTAGATCCTCTAGGATCTGCTGAGCAGCAGAGCATCACACTGCAAAAATAAGGCTTGGTGCATGTTGGAACAGGAGAGCCATCCTTCACCATGTACCCTGGCACATAAGGCTGCAACAGCAGCTTCTGAATTGTGAATGATCTCAGATACAGTTTCTCTTTAGACTGCACCCCCTTCTCTTTAATGCCAGGCTGCTGCTACGTCACCCCAGTCTCATACAGAATATTTACATCCCACTTTCCTTTACAGTGAATTAAACTGAATACCATTAGGACCACGGGGCAAAAGAAAAGTTCCCAGCAGCCTTTAGGATGCCTGGAATTCAGACTGATACATTTAAAAGCATGCCATCACAGTGGCAGCACGCACACATACAACAGCTACAAACGGCTGTTGCACTTTGAGCTCCCTGTATCTCTTGGATGCCGTTCTCCATCATAAGTATTTCCCAAATAAATTTGCTCAGCTGTGTATAACATGGCCCCTCATTAGGACAACATGAAATCCACAGGCAATTAATATCCCAAAAGGAGCTGAAGCTATCCTTCATGCCCATGTGTAAACCCGTCGGCTTTCAATGGCTGCCATGTAAAAGCTGTCAAACCAAACAAATCCTCACCAAAAGAGGTAAAGAAACCCCCAAGAGCCACAACTGTTTACAGCAGCTTTCTTACAACTCACTGGTCCACCAACACCACAGGAATTAGTGATGTGTAACTAATTGATACAAACCTCCTGAGGGGAGTATTGCTGCTGGTTATCTTGAGATGAGAAATTTAGTCCAGAAGGATAACATGGATGGACAGCTGAAAAGCTTTAGTTCCCCGAGTAGGAAATGAATTGATCTGGCAAAGAAAGCCCTTGAAGGGATATTATCATGTCAAAAAACAGGATTAGGAAAAACATGGAAAGCATGGATGCTGTAGTGGAGAGATGTGCTGCTGCAAAGACCATGATTTAAAAATTACTGTTTAAGTGTTTCCACAACACATTCTTTTTTTGATACTAAATGCACATGGTCTACTACAACACTCAGGAGCTGATGTGGTGAAGGATTTATAAGCTATTACGCTCAATGAAAAGGCACTGAGCAGCTATCCAAATAAAGGGAGAAGGGGAATCTGAATCAGGGTGGACTTTGTGTTATCGTTATAAAGCTAGAGCAAACAAAACTAACTTGTATGTACAGATATATCATCATCTGCAAGAGCTCAACAACCTGATTAAACCTGAAGGTTTAATCTGCCAGGACTTCACCAAGTCATACCTATAGCATACTGAGTCAAATACAGCTAATCTGACAGAGCAAATCGTTGCAAGCACTTTGTTTCAGTGTAATTGAATGCAGGACAAGAAATCATCATGACCATTAGCCATGATGTTGCAAACAAAACTCTTAGCAAGAGGCATACAATCAGAGAAGCACAGAATCAATTCAGATCAACTCAATTGCTTTGTTCAATTTGTCGCCACTGAAATCAATGCAGAACAAAAAGCCAACTGTGGGACAACCAGGAAGTCAGGTCTCTGAGAGATGCAGTTTCCAAAAATACCACCACAGCAACAGTATTTTCTCTTCTGATTAAATCTACAATCCAGAAGATGCAACATAACTATTGGTGTTTTAGCCTCCTTCCTCCCTCCCCCATCACTGAATAAAAGATACAGCAGAAAGAAAGTGCTCAGATATTACTGTACCTATTTTAATTTGGAGGCAGAGGAAGTAACCTGGTCCTCTCCCCACTCCAAAAAAACATTATTTAGCGATCCTGCTCACACAAAACCAAGTGACTTGGTGGTGGGGTTTTCAATCCTCCACCCTCTGGAGCAGGTAACATGCTGTGGAGCTATTTTAAGAACACCTCATTCACAAAGGTCTCCAATTTAATCTTCAGAGACAGAGATGATTTTCTTGCTGCTTTAACATCTTTACTGGCATGACATTTGCTTCAGAGAGAGTTCATTTGCTGTTCCAACATCAAAATGGAGCACGAGCGGCTGCCAGGAAAGGGATAAAAGGAAGCACTGGTGACAAAGAGCAGCAGGGTCATTTCTGGTGCAAAGAAATGTAGAACAGAGAGAACTGCAGAACAGTCACTTTCCCCAAAAAGCCACAGGGGATAAAGACACCCCCTCCACCTCCTGCAACTGGTGTTTAGCAGCACGAAGGAAAACGAGACAGAAAGAACTAAACAATCAGTCTGAAGTCTTTCCAAGGCAAATTATTATAAACCAGCTTTAAGCACCTGAGTGAACCCGATTAAAGCCAAGCTCATGCTTAAGCTCTGCCGTGAGCAAAGAATTCAGCAACTCCTCCAGAAAAATCCAAAGAAAACACTTTTGCCTAGAAAGCACTACAGGGGATGGAGTGTTTCAGAGGTGATCATCTCTGGGATGAATTCAAGCCCCAGTGCCAATCACGATCTCCACATCTGTATATTCACTACACCAAACAAACTTGGGGCAAAGCTGTCAACTGCAACATGACCACCACAAAAACTACACCACGAGAGGGACAACCAGGGCTGACAGGCCAGTGAAGCAACATAAGTGCCTGTAGAGTCCGATCTCCAGCATAAGAGACACACATGATCTTAGATGACACCATCTGTCACTTACACCAGTTGTCCCCTGCCCCATGTCGCAGTCATAACAGTGCAGCTCTACTCCAGAAAGAGCCATCCCATCATTTTAGTGGCACTTCAAAGCAGCAGCCTCGTTCCCACACCACTGCTTTAACAAGTCACCTTGGTCAATGTGCCTTTTGACAGAGTAACAGATTCTGCTGGGTCATGCAATCGGCTTCACTACTTGATTTCCCTCTTGCCAACTTTAACACACAAACCATCATACATAACCAAAGTTAAAGCTGTTCTTTCCCCCTGCTCCTCACTGCATTTTATGAATAATTTATTCTTTTCCAGCTTTGTAGAGAAAAGGTTTTGAAGATGAAAACTCTGGGAAATTATTCTTTGCAAAGGAAAGGCCTAATATACACCAACAGGAACTTTAATCCTGTGATACTTTGAGCATATTAATGTTTATTCAGTTTATTTAGAACATGGCATTTATCTGACTAACCAAACCTCCTCAAATTCACAGGCATTAACACCATGTTTATGATACTTAAGAGCTTCAACATTAGTATTTACGAGTAAAATATTACCTGGATGTAACAGAATAGCAAGGACTACCTGCAGTTGTATATCAGGGTATGTGTGGGCTTGTCCAACACCCATATGATAAATCATCAATAGTGCAGCTCCTTGTGTGGATCAGAGACAAATCTGTACAAGCATTTTATTATGCTTTCTTCCACTTAATGTTACTTTTTCTGCATTAAAGGGTCACAAACCCCCCTACCTGCCTATGTGCACAATATTCAGACATGAAATCAAAAGACTTATTATAATATTCAGAGTCCTGTTTTCATGGATAGATCTTGTGGAACAAGAAAAAAACCACAAAGCCCGTATCTGGAACTGGACCGTAAGTCCCAGATACACAGAAGATTGTATCATACTGTACATTATAAAATAATGTAGAGAATTTTACGGTTAAAACACCACTGAGGAGCACCAAGAAAAGAGAGCTGGGTGAATAAAAATTGTCTTCCACCCCTTGCCCTTATGCAGAGTGCTGTCAGAAAGATTATACCCCAGCAAAGCAAGTGGCAAATCCAAGCGGAAAATAAATCTCTCAAGAGTCAAAAAAGACCAAACTTGATCCAGTAGATTTTCAAAAAGGGACAGGTCTGTGCCCTGTATTTCTCATGCACAGCATTTACTTTTCGATGCAGTTTGTAAATGAGTTTAGCAAAGAGCTCCTGAAAAATCTAGCTATACCAGCATTCATTCTCAAACAGCAGACTTGCTGCTGCTGCTTTACAACGCTCTTACTGTGACTAAAATCATAAGAGACAGATGCATGTCCCCATGAATAACTGTCTTCACCAGTAAGAGATTAGAATTGATCTGTCATGTTTCATCAGCAGTAGTCACCAATCACATATCTCCATGCATCACTGGGGATGACAAATTAGCTGCAATCAGACCAGGCTTTGGCAGGATCTGGAGCAGTGTCTGTACCTGCCCAGTTCAAATTACTATGGTTAGATTTTGCCAGCTCCCTCATCAAGCAGCTCAAGCTCATTGAACAACTCACAAAACATTCCTCTTGCTCCAAGGTTACAGGAGCCAGCCCTGAAACGAGCTCCCCTCAGCAGCCTCATGCTCCTTATGCAGAGGCACTAAATGGCACGGGAGCACTGACTTACAATAGTACACGACTAATTCATTCTGCAGCCCTCTTCTGAGTAGGAGTGATTCATACAACTAAGAGGCAACACTCTTAAGGCACAGACCTGCACTGAGGAAACAAAAGGGTCTGTTAGAAGCTGAGTGCTTTGCCTGGAAATTTCCTATTTCCTTAATACTCTTTTAAAAGGTTTTTTTCCTTAAACATACCTCTGCATGAATCAACTGGATCTTGTCCCCCTTAATTTTCATAGCATGAAATGCCCAAAAAGCAGCTGAACTGACAGTCTTAAGCTTCACAGCATGACAGAGGCCAGGGACACCAATTAGAAGTGTTTAAAAACTCAGTGTAGGAGGAAGATATATTTGTTAGGGTGGGTCATTCAACACTGGCACCTCATGTAACTCCATATGGACATGCAAGATAAGCGTATCCTTTCGGCTGCCATCCCACCAGGCTCTCACCTCACTGAAAAGAGCTGGTTCAACTTTAAAGGGCAAATAAAAGATGGATAATACGGTTGTAGCATTTAGTCAAAGTGGGTCCCAGATTTTATTGCACTTTATAGTCAAGGGAATTGGAAAGCATGGTTTGTAGTAGTCCAGTCAAGAGCTGTCAGGAAAACTGATGACAATGCCAGGACTGCAACCCAGTTCGCATTTTGCTCTCACTGCTGAAAACACATCTACACAACAGTCTCTAACGACACTTTCAGAATGTTTCTAAGACAAAACACCTATTTACTCATGTACAGCCAGATACACTACAGCTAATAGATTTGTTATACAACTTTTTTAGTAGGAAATCAGGAAGTTTAGACAAAGGTGTGTGGATATAGTGTTTGTGCTGGATATAGTGTTCTGGTTTGGGCAGCTAACCTGACTCACCGACGCTGGCCACAGGAGTTACCCCAGATCACTTGGTGGCAGTCAGCCCGAAGGTGTCTGAGCTGGTGAAACTGGTTACTTTCTTCTTTGGGACTTACTAAAGATAAACTCTATCAAAAAACTTGACATGGTTGGTGTTTGATGACAGCCATAAAGAAGCATCAATAAACAATTCCACCCTTTCCCAACAGTTCACCTGTGGTATCATGTTTTTAAAGAAGTCTGGTTTTCATAACAACACAGGCAACATTCACAAAACTGTAATGCATCACGTGACACTTGCAACAGAAAGCTGCACATATGCAACATCAACCATGGCAAAGATGTGAGTACAATCCCCAGTGTGTTGATCCTTCCTTAAAGGAATAAGGATAAAGAAACAGGATGAGCTTCAGCTGGTACTTGCCTCAGGTTAATTGGCAACTGGCTTGCACATGAGGAAGTGTGAACAGCTGCTTTAAACACGAATGAGAAGCAGGTCCAATTCCCACCTTTTCAAGAGCACAATACTTGAAAGAACAGGTTCTCAGAAACGCAGACCTTTAAAACATGCTACCTGAGATCTAGGCCTGAATTATTCCCTATCCACTGCAAAAATGAGCTGGTAAAACCACCTCAATACTAAACACTGCTCTTCAGTGCATTAGTTCCTTACCCTTCAACGATGGGTAAGCCTCCAGAAGATTAGGCTCCTAAATTAGTCACCAAAACCACATGTCTGCAAAGACTTCTCAAGAAGCAGTCACTGCAAGATGTGCAGTTTGTGCTAGGAAAAAAGTTGACTTTTCCCCTACGTCTGAACACTTTGTTTGCAACCATAAGTTCAACCACAGTCCAGTGGCAAGAACAAGATAAACAATTTCTTTCTTTCCTTTTCTTCCCAACATGCAGTTGAAGATGACTGACTTTCAGCAAGCCCATTAGGAGAAATTAAACTCTGCTGAAAAGAAAACATTTAAAGACATGCAATCCAGTTAACTCAGTAACATACCTAACTGAAAAAAATATTACTATGACACTCTACTTGGACTTGAACAATGCCACTGGGACATTAATCTGCAAATACATTTAGAACCCATGTTCCCACACAATGATTTCTAGGCAACTGCTTGATTTTAGTACTTGGGAAGACTTTGCAGTAACAGAGAAAGAAAAAAAGCCACAATGAAAGCGTGTGGGAGAGTCAAAAGCCTTCCAGTCCCCACAACCCTTCCCTATGGCCAGGCCCACCCGGCCTACTTTGTATCTACTTCCTTCCATTGTCCCCCAGTCCACACCTCTCCAGAACTTGAGGGGAAGCAGTCCAAAAGGATCCTCAGAGCACACCATATTCACATTAGCAGCTTGTTATCATCTGCAGTAACAACTTCAGACAGCTAGAAACACAAGTTCTAAGTGTTCTGTCTCTTCTTCCAATACACAGTATTATAAAATGGCTGCACCACACTGACTCTTCCTTACCTTTTTCCCTAAGTGAAGTCTCTGTTTTTAGAACTGGGACATGATACCTAAAACTCTACTAGAATTCCAGACTGGAAAATTAGCTAAACCCACACAGAAATGCAACAGAAACTGCTTTAACACGGAAACCTGCCTTAATCCCCTCAAGATGTTCTCTTGTTTACATTACCAATGAGCAGACAAGCACCCAAACCCCATTCTTAAGAGTATGCACTCAAGTTGTAGGACTTGCAACAGGCTTCCACACTCTGAGTCTCCTTTGCCCCATGTGGCACAGAAGGCCCAGGAGGTCCAGTTTTCAGAGACACACACGGAAAAGGCCGATCACAGCAGCTGGTACCGCACCACAGGGACACGCTGGTAACACCCCAACAGCACAGCCGCACCGTTCCAGTTGTGCTTGGCTTTTCTCCCCTTTCAGATAGGAACCAGAGGCAGGGAAGGAAAGGCTGTCCCCTCACTCATAGCAGGGCACGTCCACATTCCATTTATTTCCTTTGGAACTGCTCACCCAGTTTAACTGTAGGAAGGAACCTCTTTATCACCATCACAGTTAATTTAACTCTTCCACCTTCATGGGCAAGGCTCTGAAAGCTGGGATTTTTCTGAAGTAAAGCTATTAATCAGGTATGATTAATGTTCACACGAGGAAACAGAAAAGTGTTAAAACTGTCGCGTTTTCATTGATTTCTATGTTTTAGGGAACGCTTAGTTTTAAAAAGCCACACTGTGTTCCCCGAACATGCAGATTAACGGTGGAAGTGAATTAAGCCGACAAAACCCACTTTGGCGCTGGGTTAAGGTATACTTTGAATTTGAAACGAAACTCCTGAGCACGCCACAGCAAACTGAGCCTCGGAACCAGGGTTAGAGCAGACCCGGCTGTAGTACCTGCTGCCAAGGTTTAAACCTTTCCTGGCTGCTGGAGCCACCGACACGGCTCAGGCCCTCCGGTCCCAGGTTGCTTCAAGGCTTTAAGGTAAAACCAACAAACCAAGCCCCCCACACACACTTGGAGGCCAGCCCCCGCCTCCAAAGCACACTCGCGCTCCTTTAGGCGGGCTCCTTTGGAGCAGGACAGCTTCAGCAATCACCTGCCTCTGCAGAGCGGGGCTGAGGTGAAAACGGCC
>NW_009934452.1:0-15320 GCF_000696875.1 Nestor notabilis
ATTATTATTATTATTGTTATTATTGTTATTAATGGTTGCCCCTCTTCTGCATTACATTTTTTATTAGTGTTTGCAATATTGTGCTCAGGATAATGGATCTTTAACTGGCTGAGGTTTGTAAAGAATTCAAGTATTAGGGGAAGATAATCATTACGAAATCATGGAAATAAAACTCCACCATAGATGAGAAACCCATCTCCTGGGCTGCACATCCACTTTGCTTCTTATACAAAACCAGTAAAGAGTAAAAAGTAGGCTGTGGACTGGGCCCTCAAGCCAGGTCATGGCTGAGTTCATTCCCTAAAGCTCACCACAAAGTTTGCCGCTAATTCAGGTGCCCTGTTTCCATGTTGCTTTGGCTTAAAAAATAAAAGGAAACAGCAAGCTTTCATAAAAGAAATCATAGCAACAATAAACCAAGGGCACCACTCCAAATTACAACGTGCTTCTGCATTTAATTCTGCACTCCAGAACCAGACAGAGACATTCAGCGAGCCTGGAGTTGATCATACTGCTTCAAAATTATCAGAGATGCACAGACATTAGGGCTATGGATCCAGTATAACCTCAGAAGTGATTGCTGCCTGCCCTAGGGACTCCCACAGTAGTCTGAAGCTAGTGTATTGGGTTAAGGCCAAACATGGCAGTAAGCAGCTCCCCAAAAAAGGCAATTTACCCTGCCAAGAAACAGGCAGCTCACGTCAAACCACGCTGACAGACCTGCACGACAACCAGAGCTGAGCTGATTCATTTACAACTTGCTCTGTATATCTGTTTGCCATTGAACACACTCTTACAACAAAGGAAGGATCTTATGATTAATACTGGGATGAAGTATGGAGCAGTAAACAACTTTTAAATCCTTTTTAAGGCTTTTTAAACCCTTTCCTTTCCTAGACCAGGTAAACAAGCCAAAGTGCAGATACTTCAGTGAATTGAGCTCCGATGGAAAAGAAAATTCAGTCTAAACCAGATTCAATTATTACTGTTCAATTAACAAATACTGACATGCTGAACATGTGAGGTCAGTTACAGAAGAAAGCCCAAAAAGCTGTTAGATATCCTAAGCCATACATTTCACTTGAAATGAAAGATGGTGCCTTACAATTGCAGCACTTCCCCCCTTGTTTTTCAAACTCCTCCTTCCTCACAGGATGCTTCCTTGGCAGACATGCTGTAATGTTACAAAAGTTCTCAAAAGCTCTGCTACTAGCTCTAACTGATGTCTGCATACAAGAGATTGGAGCAGATGAGCTTCATTCACCCTGTCTTGGCAAGAACATCCTGAACCTCTGCAGGTAAACTCAGCCTCTGCACCCTGCCCTCAGGTACCTGTGCCCCAGAGCCATTTTCAAAGCTGACTGACTCTACGCCCAAACCTGTGATGGAACCAGCTCCCAGAGCTTACACAGCCTTTAGCATCAATCTGAGTGCGTGCCCAGCTGACCAGTTAAAAACCAACACAACACCCCCCCACAACACCACAATCTTCTCCCTCCAGCACAGTACAGAGACGTCTTTGATGCTGCCCTTCCTCCTGTGCCCGAGTGTCAGGAGCAGCCATGGTTTCAACCCAAAGCATGTGGCTATGCTATTTCTGACGGGCAGAAGCAGAAGCCAGCTCCTCGGGGAACTCCAGCGCGAGCACAGCGATTGTACGGCGACTGGATGGATGGATGTGCTCACACTTCTAAGCCTTAAAGAAATGAAAGCACATCGATGAAGGTTTCACCAGGGGGGAAAAATAAAGCAGAAAAAAGGCAAGGCAAAGGGGTTTCAGAGAAGACAGCCCCTTGAGCAATTTCCAAACATCAAAGAAAAAGGCCTCCAGCGTGTTCTCCTCATCTGATACCTTTGTTCCCCCACTCCACGCCTGCAGGCATGTTCTAGGGATGCTCAAAAGGCTCCTGCAGCCAACGGACAGCTCCGTGTCCGCACACATTACCTGCCTCCCGCTCCGATCACCTCACGCTGTCACTTCAGACCCATCAAAGCTCCTTTTCTGTGGTGTGAAGCTGGGTGGGACCGAGTGGGGAGTCTCGAGTCCCAGAGAACTCCGGCAGGGCTGTATCAGCCACGCTCCTGTGCAGCCTGTCTGCTCCTTCACCTGTAATGCAGGTACGGTTCAGGAGAGTCTTTCTGCTGCACCATTAGAGTGACTGGCACATTCTTGGGTGTTTCCCACTTCCCTCCCTCTGTTCCCACGGTGATTCCCCTTCTTCCACAGTCTGCGTTTCTCTTCTGATGTTCCCCTCAAGGTAGCTTTTCCTGCCCACCTCTGTGTTTGCCTCCACAGCTTTTCCCAGTGCTTACAGTGCACATTTACAATCCCAGCACGCCCAGCTGCATGGAACTGCTTGCCCTTGAACACATCCCTCCCATCATGTCCACTCCGGTGGGGCAGGGCATGGGTAGAGAACAAGACAGGCCACAAAGGGGCTCTGGAGGCAACTGTAACTGTCAGTTCCTTTTACTTCACCTAGTCATGTAAGGAAAGCTCCTGACAGTAAAATCCTCGTTCCCCATTAGGGATCAACTGCTGTTATCTGTGTGCAAATTCAGCAGCAGTGCTTATGTGGGTGAGCTAACGAGAGTTTTCCTCAGCCTGGAAATCACAGACATGACTGTCAGCATAGCACTGCAGATGGGCTCAACCTGTTGGAACTTGTTCTTTCACAGACTAACACATAACACATGCTCATAACAGCAGCATGTCCCTTTCACATCCCAACACACAAAGCTTGTGCGATCAAACTCAGGTTCTCATCAACTCTTAATGAGCTGCTGCTCACTCCTGGCCCTGCACTGCTGCACATCTGGAGGCTGCTGCAGACCTGCCCAAGTTAGAACAACCCCACATTGGTTTTGCTGAGCCTAGTCCCAGTGCTGGCCAGGCTGAGACTTGTGATGCTGCAAGAAACTGCTTTGTGTGTGTGAGAGCATCCCTGGAGTCAGATGTAGTAAATGAAACAGTTTGGGGTTCATTGCCTCTCCAATCTCTTCATATAGGGTTTCTAGGGAATTTCTCTCAGTAGCAAATGACATGAAAATGAACAGGCATGAAAATATCCTAGAAACACCAATTATTTCTACCATGTAAACCTAGGCATCTGATCCAACTTTCCTTGCACTCAGTGGGACTTTTGTGTTCACAGTAAATGGTGCCCTAGACCCCAACTCCTTATTCCTATAAATTGTCAAGAAAAGCTAGAAGAGGGAGCTCATTCCTGGATTTGGGTCTGTAAGTATTTGCTACCTTGCAGACATACACTGCAAAGCCACTGCAATGCCTTTGCTGACCTTTAAGTAAAGCCACTAAACTTGACACCAGATCCCCAGAGTTTCATGCCATTTTGAGCCCCAGATGCCAGCAGCCCCACACTGCTGGAGGCTGGTCCCTCTGCCCCACCAGTGCTCACAGCTCATGTCACCACTGTGGGTGGGCAGAGAGCACTCACCACCCGTGGGGCAGCTGAAGAAGGCATCTTGCTCAGTAACCTGCCTGTTCCTAGGGAGTGCTGATAGGTTATATTCTGCATGAAACACAAGACTCTAATTATTTTACAAAAGCACTTAATTCCTTGTCAGATGTAGCCTGTCAGAAGGAAATAAGAAAATCAATGAATTCAGAGGACTGTAGAGAAAAAGAGGAAAAAAAAAGAAAAGAAGAAAAAACCCACACTGAATTTAACACTTCTTTCACTCATCAAAACAGAAGATTACTACTGGAGTAGCAAGGATTTTCGTTTCTAAGCTACCTAGTCAAGACTAGAACTTGGCCTGGGCTGTACACCCCAACTCTGCCTTTCTTTTCCAAGCAGGTGGGGAGCTGGGTTATATTTTTTCAGCACTGCTGTTGCTATAAACTGTGCCATTTCTTCCCGAGTGGAATGCTGATTGCATTTTACTTAAATTATAGTCTAGCTCAACACAGATCTGTCTGCCAAAGTTGGATGTTTTGAAATGCCACCCATTCCTGACATGTGTGATTGAAATGGAGGGATTACTGTGTTCAGATGTTTAAGCATGTGGCTAGAGAAATCCCTGTGCTGCTAAAGCTCTCGATTCACTGAAGTCAGGCAAAGCTACTCACTCCATTACTGGAAGGCTTCAGTATTACTGGATTTATCTTGATTGCCCAAATTTCTAAAGAGCTAAAGGGTGTTTCACACCTCCAGAACATGGAGGATTTTTTACTTCGTAATTGAAAAATGTACAGCTAGAGAGAACTACTGCAGAGAGGCGGAAAGCAGAAACTGCCAAGAAAAAGGATGAATGGCATTATTATTTTACATGGCATTATCAGGTGACACTGGTAACATATGTGGATGTATTTTATAATGACATTTAAACTAACATTTGTCATTGTTAAAAGGTGAATTCCACATCGCACCAGATCCTCTAATTAAAGCAGGCAAGCATTACTGGCTCTGTTGTAGAAGCGGTGATTCACAACAGAAAGCAGCAGAGGCGTAGGTTCCCACAGGGCTACGAAGGATTTCCTTTATCCACCCTAAACCCCAGAGCTTCCTCCCAGTCCAGAACCCTTCTTTACCCAGCAGCCACCAAGACCCTGAAAGCCCAGAACAACGTGCTTCTGTTTGCAGAGACCACAGTTAGATGGGAGCAATCTGCTGTGTCCACCTTGCTGGGTTATTTAGCCTAAGCACAGGACCCAAGTGGTGCACATAACACTGTTTCTTAACACAAGCTAGCGAGTCTTGATGCTGGCTCTAGGATCCCTGTGCAGAGCTCTGCTGTGTGGTGTAGACATGCCCTGAGTCAGCTGTCATTAGCTGGTATAAATCCTGACAGAGAACCCGGAGTACAACATCTGTAAAAGGGCTTAAGTAGGAGATAGGTACTAGTTAACTTATAAATTAAAGCATGAATTAAATTATCCACTGATGAAAGAAAAGGGCAATTTAAATTTCAGTTCATTATGAAGTCAAAGCAAGGAAGCCAATTTACACCAGCTAAAGATTTGGCTTAGTTTCTCCTCCCTGTGATTTTGAGCCCTGTTCTGTTGAAGGAGAGGATGTGCAACATGAAGTTATCCTGCTGCATGACACTGGACACTTATGTCAATCATTCTGCATATTACTTTCAATAAACTGTTTCGGACCTTTTGCAATCTGCTATACACATTGCATAGTATATGTATAAATATATGGGGGCAAAGGGGGATCAGTAACCAACTTTATGTGGGATCCTTTGAATTTCCAGTTAAAGGCATTTACCAATATATCGTTATTATGACGAGCCTTCTGTTTAATTCCAAACCAGGCTGCACATTTCTAACAGTAGACACAGAACTGAAAATAGTAAACCGCTCTGAAATTAGGAAGTTGAGTGTAAATTGTTGATCACTAAGTTGCAAAGAATTCTAGGCATTAGTTATGCCATTTAGCATGACAAAAGCATATCCAAATCCTCCAGAGAGACTGGGTAAAATTCTTACTGCAATGTAAAAAACAATGTCTCACCCTTGTTACTGAACATAATAAACTCATGAGCATTAATCTCATGGGGCTCAAAATCAGTATTTATTTCTGGCTGCATACAATTTGCCCAATTTACCTTGAAAACACCTGTGAGCAACTTTCTGCTAGCTGGAGGCAGTTGCTCCTCAGCTTGCAGGTCCCTTATCTGGGATTCCACAGGGCCAAGTCTGCAGAGGTAAGCTGAGGAGTGCCTGGCAGTGTTCCCAGGCACTGATGCCAACTGGCAGAGAGCAGCCTGAATCCATGCTAGTAACTGTCCCCGTGCTCAGCACAGGGTGGCTGTATAGCAGCTGCCAGCAGAGACCAGCCTCTGGACTCTCCTGGCTGTCAAATCATGCCTGTGAATGTCCAAGGGGAGTAATAGAGGCAGTATTGGTTTCCAGACATAGTCTCACTGTCCTGGGGGAGAGGAGACAGCCATAAGTTGGCATGCACATTTCATATATGAGCATGGGGCAGCCACAGCCTTAACCTTTCTCTCCATAGGGACAAGGTGAGCAAGGGAAACCCGTGGCACTGTGCCCCTGAGGTCTATGTCACCATACGGACAAGCCCTCTGTTCCCAAGGGAAGCACAGCCATGCTTGAGGTGTTCCTCCCTTTTCCTCTACCCACCAGCCAGTCAGCAAAGCTGTGCTGGAATACAGATGCCCCTGTGGTCAGTGAAGCTCTGAGGATATAGGGAAAGGAGCCCTCCTGGGTAGTCACAGAGCTACTGCAGCTTCTTCTCCAGGGCAGACAACAGCAGCAGCCCTGCACGCAGAGGGGACCAGGGGGATGCTTTACAGAAATCTCTCATTCTTGCATGTATCCTAGCAACACCTCTCCGAGGTTAGAGATGTGATGGCTTTGCCACCTGTTGCACAGGAAGCCTGAGGCAAGTTACATATTGCTTTCTTCCCAGCTCGTCCCACTAGTACGAAGCCACAGCAATAAAGGAACACGCCACAATGGGCACAGCTCGGCCTCCTCTGCTCAGGCTGGGTGCCACACACAGGCATACACAGCTCTAAACACAGCCGCAACACGCATGTGAGCCAAGGAAAGGTCCTGCTGACACAGGCTGAGGGCTTTGTGATCAAGGCAATAAAAAGAGGGTGTCCTTAATCCCTGCTGCAAAAATGCTTAATGTGCAGTCACACAGTGCTGAAGGAGCTCAGGTCTTGAGCAGATATCTAAATAAGATCTCCAAAAGGGTTGGAGGTCCAAAATGTGCACAGTGAACAAAACTGAAGGGAAATTCAACTGCTCCCATGCCCTTCCCTTCAACTCCATTGAGCTGCAATGTAATTACAGTGAATGATACACCACCACAAAAACCCAAAACAAGAGACTGGTTGAAAGGTTGAAAAGGTTGTCACCTTTTCCATACAAGCTGACATTCTTCTCCCCATCACCCCCTAACAGTTTTTCCTGAGGGGGGAAATGATATAGAAAATGTTCTAGCAATGATCACAGAATTCACAGATTTTGTTTTGCATCAGAATTAAAAAGCATTTAATCAAAATTTAAAAAAATAAAACACATTACAAAAATCTGTAGAAGGGGAAATGGACAACGGATCACCTTTTACACCCAGTGAAGATGGGCCTTTTTCTATCATTCTCCTGCTCATCAAACTTGATTTCTTTTCTTTGGCTATCACTGACCAAACCCCTTCAGCTACAATATTAGTTTGTCACTTGAACCTCATTTTATCTTCTCATTTATCTGCATTCCTGCAAAACAAGCAAGTAAGAAACTACAGATTTTTTCTGGGTTTTTTTTTGTGCTACTGAACGAATCACTGCTGAGCCCATTTTATTATAATATATTAAAGGAATTCCAGGGTTGCACAGGCACACACAGGGGAGCCTCTGTCCTCAAGGCCAATACGGAAGATGAGGTTATCACTGCTCAGTCAAAGATACATCATTTGCTGTAGATGTCTCTTCTTCATCTTCACTCAGAGGAAAATATGGGATACTTCGTAAGTGGTTTTGGCACTTGTGAGTTATCCCTCTTTCCCCACTCATGAAGATAAATGCCATAATGAAATGCAGCCATCAGGTATTCTCTGTGTTTGGAGTACTCAAAGTGTGAACAACGATTATGCCCTTTCATTGGATAAGTTAAGGTTGACTGCCTGCCTACCTGGGGAAGGCAGGAATGATTTGCACTAGCTCGCAGGCAATGAATGGAAGAAGGTGGCATACCTTCTCCCTCAGCATCAGTTATTCTGCTAAAGCCAGGCTGAATAATACATTCAGGATGTCAAACCTGCCTTTTCACTTCAGGGCTACTTGGCAGCTGAATCTGCAAGCTGAGATAAGTCCAGCTGAGATGGCAGCAGCCACTTCATTAGCTCAATGTCTGTTTGGTTTTGACGCTTTTGTGGAACCATTAACTGCATTTCTCTAACAAGTGAGAAAAGGAGTGTTTTACGTAAGATTTGTTGTGTCACATGAATCTTAGGACGTGGTCCTGGCCTGCACTACACAAAAACTCCCCTTCAGGTTGACAGACATCAGGAGTGAGAACTGAATCATGTTTCCTGTGTGAGATAAAACTTACTGCCTTCATAGCTGTCATTTATTTTTATAGTGTAAGGGAGGAAATTCAAGCATTCAGAGTTACATTTAAATATGAAAACCTGACAGACATATCTGGCAATAAAAACACAGCTGGTAACAACACACTAAATAATGCAATGGTACTGCACAGGAGGCTGAAACCCTATCTCTGGCTACAACTGAGGGTAACCTGCAGGTGACAGAAGCTTCCTCATTTATTTAACAGAGGGAGTAGTGTTTGTGTGTGTATACTGTGCAGTACTGGGCAGAAATACCCTGAGGAACCCACCATCCAGCACTGCACAGTGCTGGGATGAACAGAACTTCCCAAACTTCTGTGAACAAGGCAAAAGCCCTAGGAAGACACTTCTTTACACACAAGGCAAGTATTAGGTTCCTATTTTACTCAAGTGCAAGACATGTACCATTCAGCGTCCATCTCCTGAAATCTGCAGTGGATTTGAAGGATGCAAACTCACAGGGGCTGCTTCATCTTAAATTTAATAACAAACCACTGGTTGTTTCTGATGTAAACGTGGAGCAGTTGGTAAGACACAGGATAGGTTCAGACACAGCTGATTTATCACAGCCGCGCAAGATCACCGACTCCCACGTCCACCAGTTATTTTTATGCAGCTCCTAATGCTAAAGATGTGCAAGGAAAATACATGCTCCAGGGAGAGCATGTGCAACAAGAAGCAGGTTGGAGGTTAAAATAACCAGGTGCATCCAGTATACAGAATGGTCAAAGAACAGCTGGTGATGAGACTCGGGAGGCCCTGCACATGCTATCTAGAAAATATTAAGAGTATTTTGAAGCACGCACTGGCTCATTTTCAACACCCAGAAGCTATTTTAAGTGCTCAGTGGAGACAAGCTAGTGTTATTAGGGCACTTCTCTTCCAAGAGACAACAATACATTTGAAGCCAAATAATCCATCAGAGGCCTTTGTAAACACCTAAATCAGATGAAGTGGCTGTGATGAGGTCATGTTGGGAAAGATTCAGCACCTGAAGCAAGGCAGGTTTTCTTATGATACTTGGAAAGAAAGTCAAGCTATTTGCTGGGCAGTTTTGGGGCCATGCCTATCACATAAAAGCGGCTTCCAGAGGGAATCTGTGGAGTTTGAGGAACTGCCTAGCTGTCTCAACAAGAAAAATCTTGAACCAAAGCCTACAAAATAAAGTTTTTAACCTTACTGAGCAGCAAAGCCATAGCTAAACAAGCACTCAAAGTACAACCCTTGCTTCCTGGCAGAACAACAGCCTCAGACCCAAGAGGAAAGGGTTCCAGTCTTCCTCCGACCCTGGCTGCACACCACCTGTCTGTCTCAGTGCCACCCAGCCTAGTGTCTTTAACAAAGCATTTTGAGACTCACAGACAAGAAGTATATGAAGAAAGAGATAATGCTACTATTACCTGTTGCTATAGCTCTGTATTATGTGATGGCACAGACAGTCGCAATGAACATCCTAAATCAGAAAGACAGGAAAAAACACAGAAACAGAAGAGGAGGAAATTGGCTTATGACAGTGATAGAGAGGAGTAGATAGCAGGGATTTAGAGACCTTGGGAAGCACTCTGATATCAGCATGATGGTCTCAGTTAAGGAAGTTGTTAAAAATATGACCAGAAGAGCGAGCGTGATCAGAAAGAGTCAGCCCAAACTGGTTTATTTTGTGAAGTGTTTCAAGCCTCCTTTCCCCTCCTCTTTTTGAAAGCTTTGCTGTACAGTCTGGTGAGGGAACTGGAAGCACTTGTGTGCTGCTCTGAATATTGCAACACAAAAAAACCAGAGTGAAGGGTGCCTAAATATAGTTCAGAAGGCTCCCACCTCTCTGTACTCTGGTTCAAATACCACATCCAGTTCAGGCCAGTGACTTTCAGTCAGCTTTTAGCCACTAGCAGAAGTAAGGCCATTCCACAGTCACCAAAGCCTAGGGTAGAAATTATCATAGCTGATGAGGAACCAGCTATAAACAAAATACTTTCAGTGAACTCCCTAAAAAGAGTTTGCAACTGTTTGCACTTTATTAAGTTACTTTATTAAGTCCAGTGATATTTAGCCAATTTTTACTGTCCCAAACCACCGACTGTAGATTCTCAGCTGTGAGAAATGAAATGTTGATCTGTGCCACATCATGATCCAGCCCTGGATTTGCAGATGAACAAAAACCCATGGACTTGGCTTACATTTTTGTCTCAAGAAAATAAGCACTTTCCCCATCATAAATAATGCACTATTTTTGCTTAAAAAAAAGAGTTCTCTCCCACCCTCTTCCTGTCCCCCCTCACCCTCCGGAGCAGCCGCAAAGGGCACACAGACAGCAGCAAGAGCAGAGGCAGAGGGGATACTAAAGCTAAGCTAACTTGGCAGAAAATACGTAATCTGAAGCAGCACATGTACAATAACCAAGGATCGCAAGGAAACCAACATGCTTATGATATCAAGACTAAGGAAAAAACTCATCTACTCTTTCAACAACTATTGCTGTTTCAAACACACGCTTGGCACGACTTCCATACACAGCCCTTGATCAGCATTGCAAAAAGTACAGTTGTGAACCTAAAGAAGAATGAAGCGCTGACAAACCTCTCAACCAACCAACAACTGCCAGCCCCTCATGGTGCAGAATGCAAGAAACTGAGGACATTGGGGCAAAAATTCAACAAGTTCATTGGTTTTCTTGCAACTAATCCATCACATTTGCAAGTTTCACTTACCTGTCAAGTTCTTCAATCCAAGTTCCCTGAGTCCAAAGTTACCATCCTTTCTGTAGTTGAGAAATATTGCCAAGGCATATCGCTCCTCGTAGAGCTTGGTCCCACGAACGATGCGCAGGTTCTCCAGTGGCAAGTATTCAAACTGATTCAAAGCCACCAAAACATAGCCCGTGACTTCTCGAATAGACTGAAATGCAAGAATGGAAGAAACGCATCAGAAATGGTCCATTTTGAATTGTTCTGGTTTTCTCATTCAGTGGATGATTTAGTGTGATATGTTGGTATCCAATGAAAGAAAAAGAACAAAACCAGAAAACTTTGCAAAACAAATTCTATTTCAGCTTATTGATTTTAAGCACTTTTCCAATTTAAGTGAGTTTTTAGAGATACTTGTTTGAAAAGTAGAAAATAAAGAGGTTCTTCCCAGTTTTCTTAAACTCAAGCAAAAATTCAAAGTAAAGCATTAAAGCTGCACAAAAGCATGACTTTGCACAACTCAAAGCAGACAGCAGATTAAAGGCCCCTCCAGCACATGAGCAGAATCCACTGGGGCAATGGCACAGTTCAAGTAAAACTGTCTGCAAGTAACATTCTGTTGCACTGCGTATTTAAGGGTGAGACAGAAGGGACACAACATGGGGTAAGAGAGATAGATGTCTCTGGAAAAGCTCACCACTAACAGGAATGGATGGTAGAAATAAGGGGCAGGTTTGGAAGAGTAAATAAAGACAAAGCACATATGTATTTATTAACACCCACGTTTGTACCTCTAAATGAAATCGGTCACTGAACATTTGCAAAGATTCAACTTCTACTTTCCTTTGGAAGTGCTGGAACCATACGTACTATATAACTCAGACTTTGGTTAAAACCACTACCAAAACCTCTAGCAAAATGCTTGGTGCATCTTTGGGTTGTCTGAAATCTTTGTTTGCTGTAGATGAACTATTCAGTGACCCTCCTGATTGACTGCCTGCATTGTAAAGGGAAAAAAACACCCCCAAATCCAAAAACTAGAAAGATTTTTTCAAAGTACAAAAGATTAACAGAGCTAAGAGGGGTTTAGCAAGAAAAAGGATTTTAAAGTATGTTCTTTTAGAAAATAAAGTTCATCTTAATGTATTTAAATAAATGGCCTAGAAATCTGCAAATGCCTTTGAAAAGTGTCATTTTAACACCCACATAGAGCCCCACCATCCTCAGCAGGACTTCACACAGGCTGAGGGATGCTCCTGCTCCCAGAAACAGGACTTTCATGTTGGAAAGAGTCTCTCAAATACAGTTTTCAAGCCTCACCTAACCGCATGCCTATAACAGCCTGCAAGCAGTTTATACACACAGGTTTATGTGTGTACCTACACACAGTAGGCAGAGGTTGACATAACTTGTGTGCTTAAGTGGATGCATGTGCTTTTTCCTCCCCTTTGGCGAAGTCGATACCTAAAACAATACAGAGAGAGAGAAATTCTGCTTAGAGTAATGGGCACAGAATAAAGGTAACATGATGGGGACTCCAGTCAACATCGTAATAAACAGGCGAACAAGAGCAGGCATCAGATTCAATGTGTTGTGTGTGTATCATTACTAAAGAAAAGCAACATGGACTTGCAGCACAAAGAACAGGCTTCTGTTTTGTTGGTGCAGTACAGTTGCCATGATTTCATGTGTAAAGGTGCAAGTGCATTTTAATTAGGTTTATAAAAGCTTATTAGACTATTAACAAGTGTGGCAGTATACACAAGGAAGGGTTTATATGCCACAAACTCTATGCATGAGTTGTCCTTCTAAAGTCAAACGTCTGCACTCAGCTGAAGGTGCTGAAAAAGCTCTGGAGCTATTTCAAGATTTGCTTGGCATCTAAATAGAGTACAGTGTCATTACAGGACTGTGATGAGAACCCAGCTAGGTTGACAAGTATGGTTCAGTAGCTCAATATTAAATATGGAGCCGCATTATGGTTTCAAACTTAAACAGGGGAAGTTTAGGTTAGATATAAGGAAGAAGTTCTTCACAGTGAGGGTGGTGAGGCACTGGAATGGGTTATCCAAGAAAGTTGTGAATGCTCCATCCCTGGCAGCGTTCAAGGCCAGGCTGGACAGAGCATTGGGCAATGGGGAAATTGAGTCGAGTGGTGGTTGCCCCTGCCTATGGCAGGGGGTTGGAACTAGATGATCTTCAGGTCCTTTCCAACCCAAACCATTTTATGATTCTATGATTATACCCCGGGACACTGATTCCACTATGATCAGAAGCTTTCCAGCACTTTCATGGTAGTTCTTTGCTTTCAGATCTTTCAGCTTAGCCAGTTTAGTCAGGAATTTGGTTTTCATCGTACACAAAAATTTCCTTAGGGTGCCTTTTGCAGCTTCTCTTCAGAATTGAGGAACTATTCATGGATTCAATCTCTCCACTGGTATTCTAGGGACACTGTGATTGCTCTAATTAATTTAAAGGCATGTTTAACTTGGAATTGAATTGAAAAAAAACCTAAAAGCAGTTCCAAAACTGCATCTGACCAAGTCCTCCCTGCCAATTTTTGTCACTTATAAACCACTCTTTCTATTTTTAGGGTATGTCTCATTTACTGCTGAATGGCAAGTCCACCTGAAACTGCCCTAATTCAGCATGGCACATACACACACTCAGCAGCAAATCTTCATTCCAAAGTTTAAAAAGAGGAGAAAAGGACAAAGTCTTGTTGCTGGTAACTGTGAACTACTCCAGAAACCCTGTACTTTGGTTGGTTGGTTTGTCAGACTGAAATGACAAATTATGGCAAGCATTTTAACATGCAAAAAGGTCCTTTCCAGTCCCATGTCTTTCATCATATTGCAATGCCTATTTATTTACTGGAAAAACTGCCACATTAATCCTTGCAAAAAAGAATTAGGAAAATAAACCAAAGGGTTTCTAATTTACTAGAACACAGCAGCCTGACTGACCAAATCTAGTGGTCTCTCCTGTTAATTTGGGATTATATTTGAACTTTTCCTTCAAATACGAATGAAAAAGGCAGAGCATTAATATGTTTTGCAGGATGGTGTGTTTTCTGACTGGTCCAGCTTGAAAAAACATACTGGGAGCCCAGCAGGTAGCTCAGGTTTTGGCCACTCCTGGCCAGCACTGTCACTTTACCAGTGACTGCAAGTTTTGACATGATGCTTACTGAAAACAGATCCCTGCCCACTTGGAGCTCACTCCAAGCCCTGCTGGAGTCACTGCAAAGACTTCTCTTGGCTTCCATGCAGACTCACAAATCCTCACATCAGACGGGATCAGCCAGCCTGATCTCCTGCTCTGCAACTCATGCCACAGCTAGGCATGATTTGAACCTCTCATCCTTTGAATACACAACTTTCCTGTTCAGGTATCCTGGACTCAGGTTTAAGCTCAGGTATCCTAATACTGTATATGAGCTGCTTTTGCTACAGCATTAATCTGTGTTCCACCAAGAGGGTGGAGTGACTCATAGCAGTGACAGTTTGAGTGTCACCTCCTAGTTTGATTCTCCAGCTGGGACTGGAGGTCCTTGGAAAAATATATTTCTCATGAGTCTGTCCCTTGGGAAAGTAAAAAAGGGAGACAATGATGTAAATGATAGCATTTTGTTCCCCAAACCTCCAACTGGAATGAAAGATGTAGATTAACAGCCAACAGACTTAAATCTAAAAGCTTCCAACAGGGAAAAGCAAATGAACTCATGAAACCTCTATTCTTGATTGTTGACCACTATTATCTTCCACAACTCCTCCCAAACCCCATTCCAGCATTATTTTGACTCAATTCCTGGACAGCATGATCTGGCCTTTCCTTGTCACCTTTCCATCTTCTGAGACATGACCTTTTATGTGAAGAAACCACCAACTGAGGCAGCATCAGGCTCAGGCTCCCATAGCACTCCTGCTGCTTTGGTAAACACATTTTGGCTCCCCAAAGTTGTTCAGGTACAGCAGCAAAAAAAATTTCAATGATGAAAAACTGAAACTCAGAGGCTGCTGTTGGGAAGGGACAAGGGACACGGTTCCTTGAGCACTCGGAGCACACTCAAAAGCCGATGAGAAGACACCTCTGAGGATGCAAGAGCCAAAGGTGCCTGCTCCTCTGACCAGGTCTGTCAGGTATCAGATCCTGAAATAATAAAGGGCATGCTTCTAGCAGGAAACATAAAGCTTGTGTGTGTAGGGGGAAAGTATTAATCCTTTCCAAGTCTAAAGCCTCACGAGCTGCTTTAAAACCACACCAAGCCAAAGGATTCAAGTCTGACATATTTACTAGTAAAAAGCTCTTCACCTATGTTTTTGGACAGGAGATGAGCACTGGTGCTCCACAGCTTGCTGTCCCTAAGGCTCAGCACTGCCCTGCACCCCAAAACCAGGCACAGCAGCCTATAAACCAGTCTCCCAACAGCCTCTACTAACCCAAACATAGACAGTGTCTGGTTTTAAACCTAAAACTACGTTACCTTTGACGACACGGACCCGGCCAAGGCCTCCGTGTGCCTCCCGACCCGGTGGCTGCTGCGCCCCAGGGCGCCCAACAC
>NW_009934452.1:15351-40987 GCF_000696875.1 Nestor notabilis
GGCGCGCACCGCGGGGCCCGCCCCTCCCCTCACCCACCTCAGTGAGCAGAGAAACAGGGCCCGACGTGACACCAGAACCAAAGGGTGCTTTTCAGAGGTTCTCTGTCAGGGACAAACTGTAAGAGCGAGCTACAGACAACCCCTTCCCTTAATCAGAACTAGTATCAGCTGAGCACGGGTGAAGCATTTTAAGCTCCCAACACCAAAGCCAGAATTACGCTGTCAGCTGGGAGTAAAGGGCAAGATTGTTCCTTGCCATCTTGTATCATCCTTCGGCTCAAGACAAACGAATCTGAGTGAAAAGAAGCAAAATAACATCATTCTGCTCAGAACAACAGATCAATGAACGATTAGGGAAGCTGATGTTTCTCATAAACACTACTAAGTCTTCTTAACGTCTATCAGGGAAGGTGAGGCTGTGGCTAAGGCACCGAAGAGAGCTGTATTGTGGGGTTTTATTTCAGCTGCAGACACCTTATTTATCCAGTCGCTGCACCTGAGCTGGTAAAGCCCTCGCTGACCTCATCTGAGCAGATACGAGTCCTTGGCATGGCAGTCAGAGCAACAGACCTGCTGCATGGGCCAGCTCATGCTTCTGGGACCCCGGAAAATTAATTCTCTTTCAGGTTAATTTTTCCCTTTTCCATAAAAGCTAAGTACATTTTAAGGCTGCTTTGATGTCGCTTCGAAACACAAGCACAGGAGAGGAGGATCAGCTGATGAGTGTGTTTAATTCAGGAATATTAAAAGACAAAGAATGCATATTCAGCACATTCACTTCAGAGACAAATCAAAAGCCTTTGCTTCTCCAGCAGCCGTTTGCAGTGAGACAGAGGTGCTCTGGTTCCCAGGGGAAGCCAGGGTGCTGCTGCTCAAGGTATAAAGAAAGTCAGCTCCTTGGAGAAGTCTGGGGAGGCACAAGGGTTTCCATAAGGGAAGGGGTTCCCTCTCCTTCCACCACAAGGAGGGAAATAGAAAAGGCACAGAACTTACAATTAGGGATATGTAGGGAATAGGCCAAGTGGACTCTCTTCATGCCATCTGTTGCAAATACAGTAACTTCTATTTTCAGGGGCTATCCATTTCACGAGGCAGCAGCAAAGCTCCTCACACAGCTCAGCTGCCAGCAGATAACAGACATCTCCTGACTCTGACCCAAGGAGCTAGGCTGACCCTCCAATGTGAATTGTGTGCTTTGTTGTATTATATTAAATCCTAAAAGGTCAAATTTCTAGTGGTATAAAGGGGAAGATGTTTCCTTAGCGCATCATCCTTTTTTCCTCACTCACCAATGGTAACATGCCACAGCAAAGCCCTGATTAAAATGACGAATGTGAATAGTCACCACCACGTCATCTCCTTCAGGAGCTTTTCACACCTCAAGTTGACTTGAACAGAGCATTTCACATTTTGCTTTTTGATCAACTTCAAGCACACATTTGTAATCTCGTTAGAACTGTGCAGCATCCAACTGGCTAAATTTCCTTCCTCTTATTATTATAAGGAAAAAACCCACAACACAGCCAAGACAGCACTTGATTAACTTTAAACAAGTTCTCAAAGCAATCATAATATCCATGTTCACAAAATGCAGCTGGGCATGTTTGTGAGTGTGCTGGTAACCTAAACCAGCATCAATTCATTTTCATTACTTGTTCATGCATTTTCACCCTTGTGATACAACACATCTGTCATGGTCATAACTAAAAAATTAGGGTTTATTGGAGAGCCACGGAGTGGCCTCTAAGCAGCTACAGCACTTGCAATGCTAAGTCTAAGGGAAACGCTAGTGCCGAAAATATGGATATAGCTAGCTTACTGCAATTTATGGAGCTCAATTAGCTGTTCCATGCATTGCTCATTGATGATTATGAATTTTTGACCAACAGATAAACTGAGATTTTCTAAGGAGTTCAGGAGATGTATTTATGGGATTCAGGCACATCGCTGTGGCCAGCTTCTCCCAAAGCCCCATCCATAACCATGAGAAATCTGTAGTACAAACTGACATTTCTCATGTCTAAGAGGACAGTCCATTTAGAGACAATATCAAAGCTAACACAGAGCATGCACGTAAGGAATTTTTTCCACAAGAAGCTCATGTCTTGTCTCCTTCCACACTTTGCATCCTTCAGTTCCGTTAACACTTGTGAAATTGAGATGTTAAGCCATTCTGAGCACCAGCATTTTTCCAGATGCACTGTACAAGCTGCAATAAAAATCCCTCAAGTTTGAACACACTGATTAGTATCAGAACATAGATTGTGAGAAACATTTTTCTGGTGCCTGATCTAGAAGCAAATGGTGTATTTTAACTAGAGTTGCCTTGGGAGTGGCAGATAATTTATTGTCCAAAACACTGAAGCTGCAGTTTCGATTCAAATTTCTTGCCAAAAAAAAGGAGGAACTTCTGGTAGTCTTTCAGTCCGCTTTAAGATGTATTAAAGGCAGAAGGATGGACTTAGATCTGATTTTGTTAAGAGCTACACTTGAGGAGCCTTGCACTGCTGCATGGCTGCAGAATCGACTGTAAGTCAGTTATTTAAGACAGCTGGTACACACTTTAAATCATACTCTTGTCCTCTCAGACATCTAGTCTTCTTTGGTAACATGCTTACAAAACATTAATAGCATCCTCAGCAGCAGATCAATGAATTGAACACAGCATTTGATTTCCTCCACTTTCAAGTAGCAGTTAGCTACATCTTTTGTTAAAGTCACTGGAAATTTGTAAGTGAAGATTTTGCTACATCATTTATAGAACCCACCCTGGGAGCTGTTGAACTAAAGCTTTGTGTTCTGAATGGTTGGTCTTTACATTTCGTTACTCCAAGAGTGGGACTTTTCACAGGAAAATTAACTGTATAGTTATTCATTTATTGAGTTTGATGTAGGAATCACAGTGTTGCATACATCAGGCTGAGCTAACACACCTTACAGAAGGGTCTAGGGAGGGCTTGGAGGCAAAACAAATACCACTCTAGAATCTATTAAACTGCAGATGAATGCTGAAATCTGGCATTTGGAAAGGAAGCCCCATAAATAATAAGTAAGTGATGGTCACGGGCAAAAACACAGGGAGTCTTTGAAATGCGTATCTTACCTCATTTTGCAAAGTATTGCTGGGAAACCATTGTGGGACATGAACAATAAAATGATTATAAACAAAATAATAGAACAATGTGGGAATGGGAACATTAAATAGAAATAAATGGGTAAAAGACAGGACCAAAATAAACACAAAATCTTTTGCTTTCAAATTCTGAAATAGTTTCTGAAGATGTAGCCAAGAAATCCTCCCGTTGACTCAGTTAGACTTAAGCTCAGATGACAGCTTGCACCATGTGTCTATGTTTAACCTTTACAGTCAAAAATATCATCTGATTAGAGCAGCTGATCAGGGTTACATCAATATCTGAGAATCTTCCCAATGTTTTCATTCTGAAACAGAATTCCTCCGTGTATCTGCTTAGGAAGTGCCTGACTTTCAGGTACACAGGCTGCCAGAGTGCACACAATAAATCCTAAGCTGTTTACATTGAGCATCATTATGACCTAGACAAAGCCTCTGCTCTGTAACAACCCAATCTTCACAGCTAACATCTTTCTGTCCTAAGGAAAGCCATGGATGACTACATATTTAGCAAGTCAATAAGAATTTTGACATTAAACTGTAATACCTGATTGGCCTTCAACATATTTGCAGAGTGGTTTCCAGGAGAGTTTATTGTATCATCTCCCAAGGGAAAACTTAAGTCATAAATTAGATTGGAAAGACTAAAACGAGAGCATTATGCTGTTACAAAAGGCTTTGCCATTTGGGCTGTTTAGTAGTAGCTACATTTTGCAGAAACTCAAAGCACATCAGCTTATAGCTGTCCAGTTACAGAATTTCCAACTGGAGAGATTGATGCTTTTTGCTTTCTCTGCTTTTGGGAGCTTAAATCAAGTAAATCATGGTTTCTTTCCAGGCAACATAAAATTGCACAAACTGCTACTTCATAAACCAAATAATAACAACACTCTGGGAGGATTTTAGGAAAGTAATAACCATGGGAAAACACATCCCTTTTTATGAATTTTCCGCAGACAGCCATAGCCTGTAAGAAGCTGTGAGCACATTCAAGGGGCTTGGGATGCTTTCCCCAGGGAAGACAAAGCAAGGGTTGTCTTATGAAACCAATGCCTGTAACTCCTTTAGAGAGGCAGCACAGGCCAGCAGCGTGAGCACGGCATTGGGATGACTGCACCCACTATCAGCTTTGACATCTCTTTTCTGTAGTTAGACAGTATAGTCCTTAGAGTAGAGGGGCTTTCCCAAGAACACAAGGAGCCTTGACCCCGGTTGTTATGTTCACTGCACAGTGCTTCACAATCATATTTACACATCCTGAGACATCAGTGACTGAACCAAGTTGGTGTATTTATTTTGGTGAAACAAGATATCATCTACAAAATAAGAAAAAAAACCCAATTCAGTTCCTCAATGTGATACTTTAAATCCCCATGATATTTTTGCTTGTGTCTAAACTGAACCAACTCTTGGGAGGCTGCTTACTTGGTCCTTTGAATCATGAAACTGGTTGGAGAACAGCAGGGACACCATCCATGCTCAAGACTCCTTCCCACAGTAAGAATACGGAAGAGGAAGAGGAGGAGATGGAGGAGCAGCAGCAGCACCAGTGTTCATAGTCTCTCAGAGCTCAGAAGCATACGCTTCTTCTCTAGCTTACATGCACCAAAAGAAAGCAAGTGGACAAAATTTTATGCAGGGGAGAAAAAGGAGAGGTGAAAAGGGATGTCTTTCCCACATTGGTTATGAAAGGTGAAGTGTCTGGTCAGGAGTCAAATGGAAGAATACACGACAAATATAGTGTAGGCTGTAAAAGGATGTCCAGAATTACACACCATGGTAAGCAAGCTGCCTGCAAAGATCCTAGGAATGTTTTGTTTTACAGTAGAAAGAGGTTTTATGTATTCATTTAACATATGATGAGTTACAGGCATTGTACATTAGACACTGTGATTTCTTTTTCCTAGTACCCAGCCAGGTTAGTTGGGATGAATTACAGGAAAGTCTATAGTTAGCCAAATACATGTGTTCATTAAAATCCCCAGCTACTGTGGCAGCAATGGGAGGCCCTGGTTGGGATAATTCCCACTCCTTGGAGCAATGCAGAATGACTGAAACATCCCAGAGATCTGAGAGAGAGGTGGAACTGAACAACAGGACTTCTCTGTTTTCTATTCAAACTGAAGGTGAAAGCGTCAGGCCACTGCTGGAAGCAAAAGGCTGATTCTATTTCTGGATGCAAGAACTGACTAAATGAGTTAACCTTGCCAAATTTCAGCTAAACCTTCTCAGTCTGGGCTTTTGGTTCTTTGCAAGAAGCTAATAGCTAGCTGTCCAGCCCTGGAAAAGCAGATCTCTCATTTCTGGAGAGCGCTGCTTTCCTTACCCAAGAAAATACTTTCTTACAAACATACCTTTCACATGTGCAACGACCACTCTTTAATGAGTATTTTCAATGCATTTCCTGGGAGAAACAGCCTGTATTGGCACTCCAGGACATTTCTGCACACATAAATTACTGAATATTGGAGGAGTTGTTGACGGACTGGTTTCATTGAAGACGAGAATCTTCATCCAAACACTGGGTTTTATCAACTCTTATTTCTAGCTGAGTATATATGAATACATCGTCTGAGCTCAACATCACACCTACCTATTGAAACTATTTCAGCCTTTGTAAGTCTAATCTCTTCAAGAATAGAAACCCTGGAGAGATTCATTAATTGCTGGCTTTTGATGAGGTTTATTTTCATTAAGATAAAAAGTGAAGAGGCTTCTTGTTGGTTTTAAAGCTGTGGTTTTGGTTTGTTTATCTAGGAGCAGGAGAATAGCTTTGTTATTCAGCCTTTAATAGATTGTTGAAGTCTCCTTGAAGCATAGATCCATAATTTATAAGATGTGAGCTATTAGTAAATGCATCTGATTTTCAAATTCAGAGGTATTCTTTAGGAAAGACACGTAAACTCCAGATTTGGAGATTATGCAGGGTGCCACCAACCAGGAAAACAACCTCTAATCCGCAGTGACTGAACTAACCATGAGATAAGATTTTTCTCTGCATTAATTCCACTACTTTTCTTCAAGAGGGCATGTAAAAAAACCTTCTCCCACTCATTACATTTTCTGTGTGGTTCCTGAACTAAGTAAGATGCACAATCTGACAGGAGATGGGATCTTTTATTAATCTTGTCCAGCCTAACCAGACACCTTAAATATACCATTGCTCCTACATGCAATTACTGAAACAATGAACAAACGGTGGTTCCCTCAAGTTGCACAAACACCTTTTTTTGTTTGAATTAATGGTGGGTTTGTGGAGGGGGATGCTGGAAAAATTCTACATGCAATTATTTCCCCTTTCCCAGGACAAAGACGAGGAAAAAGTGGTTTGTTCTTGATATAAAGATTGTAAAAAGCTTAAGAATTAAGAGTTCCTAAGAAACGGTCATTTTGTGACAGGAAAAGATGAGGCACAGGACAAGAGATCAGAAAGGATAGGGGAACTGCTCATCCTCAGAAGTGAAGAAGGACAGTCTGTGCTTCTCCTAACACAAGGCAATTCATTCTGGCATTATCTAATTTCTAAGTGCTTGAGTTTGCAATCTTACTGCTTTATTTTTATATCAGTTTGTTCTTTTTTTAGGGGAAGCATGGCAGGAAAAGTGTAATACCCTGTACAAGATATAATTTCCTTCGATACTTATCACCAGCAAATGATTGGACAGGCAATCTTTTGCCAATGGCTTAATTAGAGGCAGCCTCTATATTTAATGATGTTCCTTAATGTACTGAACCACACACAATAGCTTGTTGAAGGAGAAAAAGTTGAGTGGTTACTGTCACAGCTAAGGATAGAAGAAAGGTTCAGTCATCAAAATCATCACAGAAACAATGTTATTAACTATTCAGGATTAACTTCAAAGGAGTTCCCAGCTGATTGACAATGATAACATAATGCAGCAGGCTAAAAAAGGCCTCCTCTCCTCACCTGTTTTTATTAATACCCTTATTACCTTTCCCTGACAGACAGCTTTTCAAGAGCAATTGTCATACTTAATATTAAATACAATTAAGCATGGCAGACTTTGCATTGTCTTCTGAACCCTTCAGCTGGGATGTGCCATTGAGCAGAAGCAGTCCAGCTGCCAGACCCCCAAAAGCACAACCCACTTGTGACCCTGAACGCAGTGAACTTGTCCCTGCTGCCTCCTTCTCCTCACTGACCATGCTGGCGATGTATCCTCCATCAGAATGAAGACACAAGGGCTTGAGTGGTCATCCAAGAACAGGTTTTAGCATACACAGCAGAGATTTGTCTTCCAACAATGGCCTTCTCTTCCCAAAGTCAGAAGCTGGTTGTTGGCTTGGTAGTGGCCTTGAAAATGTGTCCATCGTTCAACATCCAGGGACACAAGTAAAGAAAAGATGGCTCAAGAGAGAGAGAAAAGGGAGTGCTCAAGTACCCAACTACATCAGAAGGCCAGCAGTGGTATTCCATGGATATTACTTACTTTACAATCTGTAAACTATACAGAAAGTGCTAGCTGCTGTGAGCTAGGACCATCAAAGGTCAGATTATCATGAAATCATTACAGGAGAGGCTGCTTTTACTTAGCATGTAATTGCTAAACCTAAGCACACTCCATATAACCAATAGTAAAATGAATTATTGAAATACCCTTTTTTAACTAATAGTATCACCATTTTAATTATATCAGTATTAATTTAACACTAAGAAGTGCCTGAGGATTATGCAGAATTAAGGTTTGCCACTCTAAGGTTTTCAGAGATTTCATATCTTCTGCATGACATATGTGTGTGTGTATCTATATATGTATTTACAAATATACATATATGCTTTTAGAAAGTGTGTGTGTTTGTACTCTGAAGCATTTCTTGTCTTCAGATATTTTGGGTGACTAGAAATGCAATCCTTAGGTAGTTTCCTCCCTGAATTGAATGTTGCTGTGAGACAAGGGAAAACTCCTGCCTAAAATGACAGGCTGCTCAGTTGAGCAAACCCAGCTCTCATTCTTGCAGCACCCAGCCTGACCTTAAGGCTCAACTGGCAGGACCAGGACCACATTAAAGTTGCAGGCAGTGCTGGCTCCAAAGGACTGATTTGTTTCTCTCTGTCCAATTCTCCTCTACTTGTAGCAACCAGTGATTTTGAGAGCCAATTGGGAAAACAGAAGGTGGCAGGTCAGGGGTATTTTACTCCTGGAGATGGAGTAAAAAGTCAGTAAACTCAGTGCCAGCCCCTACCCAATATCCAGACACACTATGTCCTAACGTACCACGTTTCCAGACGGTGCAGCCAGACAACTATTCTCTCCGTATTACTCCACAGCCTATTTATCCAACTCTTTTTCTCCTTCCTCTTTTCTCACATGGCCCTAAGACAGAAAAGACACTTTAACTTCTACTAGCTCTTTATTCCCAGCTGCTCTGAACCGTATGGTCCCACTGGCTGAGGGTTCTCTTTGCCCTTGCTTCCTGACCCAGTCTTCCCAACCTCAGAACTTCCTAGCAGATGCACCAACCACCTTTCAGGCCTCAAACCCATCTCCCGAATGAATAAATGCATTCAGTTTTATTGAATTAATTCGATACTTTCATTTATTGAACAGATTTGTTTTGCAACCATTAAGCAGGGCAGCTTAAGTCCTGATCCTTTGAAGTCAATAAACATCATTTCACAGGCTTTGAATCATGTCCTTAATGGGTCAGGGCATGTCCCAGAAAATCATTTGGTCACACAACAAACCTTGCATAGATACTTCCAGGATGTCTCAAAACCAGCCTTTTCTGTCCTATGAGATACAACGGACTTCCCATGTGCAGAGCACACCTCACATGCTTCAGCATTTGGAAGAATTTCTATATGCAAGTATATAACCAAACACTGGCACTTTCAGTTGTCTACTCAAAATACTCTGTGTGAAAGTGTGAGCTTGCATATGTTGTACTTCATACTCTGGAATTCCCACATGCTGGGGGCAGAAGTGACTCATGTTTCCCTCTGGGACTCAAAGACGCAGGCAGATATTTGCAGTATTTTTCTTAATGTGTTTCCATGGATGGCTAACCTTTTGGCTGAATGCTTTAGCATCCTACTTTGCCATCCCTACTTTTCCTATCCCTATTTGACCCTGCCAGACCATGAACATTTGATACTAAATTAAAGCATTACAAAACCAAGGGATAAATTCTATCCAGGATGCAACCCTCGCAGACCTTAGTTACATTTCCCAGTGTGAATGTTAAAGGCCTGTGACTGCAACAGCTTTGGGCTTTGGCTTCTGTTGAACCAGAGCTTGAGAAAGAAGGGAGCTTTCATCTGCCTACACGAAGGGGTTTTACTTTACTTGGAATTTGCTTGTGTGCTGGCGCTGTCCTTTAGTTCATACTACTCCCAGGTATTGACAGCGATGAACACACCACTTGAGGTTTTGTTTTGCTACACTGAGCAAGCCAAGCTCAGCTCTTCTAGTCTCCTTTTAGAAGCTCTCTATTCCCTTTCACCAGCCCAGCAGTTCATGTTCCCGCCTCTCTGTTCGCCAAGAGAGGATTTAGCAAATTTTCCTTTGCTTTCGTAAAATTATCATAGAATCATGAAATGGTTTGGGTTGGAAAGGACCTTAAGATCATCCAGTTCCAACCCCCTGCCACCTCACCCTAGACCATGTCACCCAAGGCTCTGTCCAACCTGGCCTTGAACACTGCCAGGGATGGGGCATTTACCACTTCTCTGGGCACCTGTTTCAGTTTGAACCCATCACCCCTTGTCCTACCACTGCAGTCCCTGATGAAGAGTCCCTCTCCAGCATCCAGCTTTTTTCCCCCCTCTCTTGTCCATTTAGGCCCTAAGCTTTCCAGAAAAGGGAAAAGTCTGTGTCATACAATTTCCTGATGCTGCGTAATGGAATTCTTAACTGAAATTAAGTTGAAAAGTCAAGAACAAAACACAAATTATGATTAGTTACAGAAAAGCAGCCATGATCTTTGCAAGTCAATGCTTAGAGTTTAATGAAAAGACCTGAAAAGTTCCTGTTCCATACAGGTATTTCTTATGAAACCAGAGCTGGTGATAACGTCTGCTCACCCTGTACTACAAATCCCAGCAATGCTGCCACCTCCAGTGAACAGTCACTGGCCTACCCATCTTGTCTTAACAATTCACGCTGGGCTCAAGTGAAGCCCAAAGACTAAGGTTAATCTCTCACCAGCATCTAAAAAGCAGCAGGCGCTCCCTGTCTAAAGAGATATTAGAGCCCTGGCACTCCAATGGCCCATGCTTTGCACAGCCAGAATATTTACCACAATGGTACAAATGGGGACCCCAAGAACCCCACTGACCAGATTTGCAGCAAACTTCAGGGAACAAAGAGCTGCTCCCCTTGGTTTTCAAGACAGCATCACGGTCAAAGGGATAAACATCTGCTGAAGGAACTTCATTATCAGAGCCTTCACCACCCTCACTGCAAATACTAGACTGAAAATACAGATGTGACTTGAGGATCTGGAAGGCACTGGAGGCTCTTTCTCACATCACTGCACACTCTGGTGTTTCCAACAACAAGGCAAACTGCAGCTTCGTTTTCTGCCAGTCAATGTTAACTCACAGGACGCTCACAAATTAATGTGTGCTTTGCTTTGGCTGTTCTTGCTGAGGTGTATCACTAAAGCCAAACCAGTTAAACCGAACAGAACTCTACTGAAGCACTGCTCTAAACCAGAATTTCATCATTCCCCATCTAGAAGTGAGAGCTGATACCTGAGGCCAATTGTTCCACAAGAAATCCCTATGTTTAATCACAGCCTGCTTCAAAGGAACTCATAACAGTTACAATTAATTATCTTCGTGTTAGACCCTTTCATGCAACAGAATGTATTCCTCCACTCTTATCTGCATCAAGCAAGCCATCACTTTTGGAACTACAGGATGCTTGAGGGTCTGGAGCATCCAGACTATCAATCAATCCATCAGCATGTTAGAGCTGAGGATAGGATTGCACATGCCTGGACAAGGGAGAAGTCTACAGAATGAGTGGCCAGACAGTGGTTGTCTTGCTTGCATGGCTGCTCACAGCAAGGGAGATACTTGTAGGAAAGATGTGCTTGGATTAATTTTGGCTGTACTGACAACACTGAGTGTGTGTTTCAGTATTAACAGTTAGCTGACACGCCAAGTAGAAGGAAGTATTTTCCTTTCAGAGAAGCAAACAGGCTCAGGACTCATCTGGAGAGCTCCTGAACTGCAGCATGAGATCAGGAACTTCCTCTCGTGTCCCCAGAGGCTTTGCTGTGCTTACCACAGCTGTAACCAGCTCCCCTTCAAACATGACCATCCTCCTCAGCAGAGGCTCAGTCTTGGTTCAGACAGGGACACAAAGCAGCATGTTAAGGTGAGCTACAGCCAGGGGACATCAGCTGACGTTTTCACTGAGAAAAGAAGATGCAGCTTAAACCCCAGCATTTTGGGATGGAGGCACATATGTGCAGGCATGGACTGGAATAACACCCTTGCTCTGTAAGCTAAAACATGCTTAAATGCTTCCTGAATATTGCCTTTAAGAATGTGCTCCAAACCATGTAAGTCATGGCCTGTCCCTGTTCTGAGAAGTACATAAGCACACACAGCTGCAGCTGTCGTAATGCAGATAGCAATGTCTTGTTTTCTGCCTCAGGATGTCCTCCATGTCAAACTCCATCATCCTTTCCAAGCTAGCAATGTTTTGAAGGGAAAATGATCCAGTCAGAAGAGCATCTTTGGGTAAAAAGTTGCTGGTATCATTCTCTGAAGCTATGCTTCATCCAAAACTCTGGCTGGCTCATATTTTGGAGGCCAGTATCTAAGAAGACTGTGATGGTGCAGATGGTTGTGTTTAGCCCTCTCTCATCTTTTCATGTTTCCTGCTTCGTTAGGAAGAAATTCTTGCTGCAACCCATCAATGAGTCTAGATGTCAGCCCTGGCTTAAGGCATGGAGCATCCCAAGTCTCCCACCTCCAGAATCTGATTTACCTAGTGCTGGAGGAGAACTTGTCTCTTGCTCTCTGAAAACTAAATATAAATCACAGCATTGCACAGTGCACTGGGGTGGGTCACAACCAAACTGGCTCCACCTGAAGCAGAGCAGGATGGATGATGAAGTTGTGCTATGGCTTAAGGTGTTTGTAAATTATCAGAGCCACAAGCTCCACCGTGAAGTCTTGTTCAGATCCTAACTACAGTATGATGAGCTCTAGAAATTACTGCACAGCCTTCTGTTGTCTAAGCATTCCTAATCACTAAGAATCAGGCAACAACAGTAGAAATCTGGAGACAGACTTCTGATAAGGGCCTGTAGTGACAGGACAAGGGGGAATGGCTCTAAACTGACAGAGAGGAGATTGAGATTAGATATTAGGAAGAAGTTCTTGATTATGAGGGTGCTGAGGCGCTGGCACAGGGTGCCCAGAGAAGCTGTGGCTGCCCCATCCCTGGCAGTGTTCAAGGCCAGGTTGGACACAGGGGCTTGGAGCAACCTGCTCTAGTGGAAGGTGTCCCTGCCCATGGCAGGGGGTTGGAACTGGATGAACTTTAAGGTCCCTCCCAACCCAAACCAGGCTGGGATTCTATGATTTCTTGGCTCCCTATGCTCACCCTATTCAGCATGTTTATGAGTTTGAAGACAAACTACACGATGTGGAAACTTCCAGAGGAGGTTTAAAAAGTGCAAATGTACACTCTAGAAAGACAGTGCTACACCAGGCATGTGTCTTCATCTTTTGCAGTTCCTGACTGCCTTCTCTAGGTCCTGCTTTTCTAAGCATTAGTAGGAATCTCTCTGGCAGCTGCTGAAGGGCTGACTGTGCATGGGGCAGCCAGGTATTCTTCCTGCTCTTTATGCTCTGATTGAACTTTTCTCCTCAAACCATGACACTCGGCTAATCAGCATCATTTACATTTCCATATATAATACTTGCTATTTCTGAGGCACAGCTAAGAAAGCAACTCTTTATCAAAGCTACTTATATACACAAGAAAACTCAACACAAAAAGAAGCAGGCGTGGGATAAACTGCCTTCTAGGTGGGCAAAAATGCTGGCATGACAAATCTTCCCTCTTAATCAACTTATTTACCTCTTGAAGGCTCATGATGACAAACTACCTGAACTGGAGCTGATATCCCTCAGCGTCCACTGCAGTAAATTATTGCCTGGCTCTGCTGATGGAGATAGAGAGAGGTGATAGTGTTCCATAACAAAGGAGAAATGCTAACATCAACCATTTCTTTCCACTCTGCAACCAGGTCGCTAGTACAAAGTGCGTAGATTAGGAAGTCAGTGCCATTAAAATAAAATGGCTTTTTCCCCTTCTTTTATTTTCTCCCTAAGGTGAACAACGGCTATAAAAAAGCCATATATTACCTAATAAATACTAAGCCACGCTAGAATCAGACAATAGAGTTTATGCTAAGTTCTGAAATGCATTTTTTGGCAACAAATCTTCATTGCACTCTTCATCATCATCCTGCTGGGTTTTCACCTGGCAAAAGAGCTGTTTATGTTACGTGTCTTCCATTGCCAATTGCTCAGTATCCCACTACTGCTATTCCTGCCTTCTGCTCATCTCAGAGGTGACTTCTGAGGTGTACATGGATTGCTACTGAGGCACCTCTGCTCCTTTGTACTTGCATGGATCACTCTGCAGAGAAGCTTCTGCTCAGCACGTTACAGAGGCAGGCTGGGGACAAAGCATGGGAGACAATGAACCATTCCTACTGTTCTGAAAATAGTGCTATAACTTGTGGTAACTCCACTTTGGTAGCTGTGGGCTTCATTACACACTCCAGAAGGACACAGCAATTAGCATATGCATGAAATGCAGTACACAGCCTTTTACTAGATGCCTGTAACTACCACAAGGCATGAAACATAGTTCAGGAAGTGGGGCACAAGGGAAGGAGGAGGTCATGCCAATGTAGTAAATGGAAACAGAGCCAGGGAGCGAGATCCCTCTGGTCTGCACTGCTGCACCGAGATCAGCACAATAAATAGGATGCTGTGAAAATGTTGATTAGAAGCAGGCATGGCTCCTGCTTCTCCAAAAGCCCTCTGATGCTCACTGAGAGCAAGCTGAAGATCTGCTCGTTTTGCACAATGCAGGTGATCAGCAGGGGAAAATGTTGGGAAACCTGCTTCCATCCTCTGCTGTGTCTCAATGTCCCTCAAAGTTAGCAGCTCCCCTGGCAATGCACAGGCAAGAGACTGCCCAGCACACCTCTCACTTGGAGCCATGACAGCTCCCTTGCTACCACCTTTAACTCTCCCCAGTTTCGGTGTGGCAGCTCCTGGCAAACCCAGGAGAGGATCACACTGGCTTCTTCTCAGGGAGCACTCAGCCCCCACATGGAGGAGAAAGGCTGCTGCTCACCAACACAAACCAGCTGCTTTCCATGGGTGCTAAGTGGGTGCTGCACCAGAGCTCCTGGTTCCTGCACAGGAAATAATCCCCTGAGCAGCCAACATGTCAACCAGCTGTCATTCCCCCATCCTTCAGGAGGTGAAGGGGCTGTGTTTGACCCTCGTTGGCACTGGCACAGGCTCTGCACAGCCAGATAGCCACAGGCATTTATTGGATTTTTTTCACTTGGTTAGATGCTATTAGAACAGCACAACGTGCTGTTGCTTCAATCATTTCTCATATTCCTTTTATCTCAAAAGCTCCAGGTCCTAGACACTTCTACTATGGCTACTTCTGTGGCATTGGGCCTTTTTCCCTCCTCCTGAAGCCTGCCTGTAAGCGAGTGTTAGCTCACAAGCTGCAGACAGAGCTACAACACTAACACAGCCCCACGAGCTTGAAAGTTAAGAGCAGGGCTGCCCACGGCTGGGTTTGCAACACCCCACAGTCTGGTAGTAACATGAAACTACAAAATCACAGGGACCCTCTACACAGAGCAAAGCAGAGAGCAACTCTGAGGCAAATGTCAGTGATGCTGTTACCACATACACAACTACATTCAACTCCTGAGTGCTCTAAGATTCAGATGACTCTTAGTTAAACACACAGGTTCCCAGTTTTGGCAGATACTATGCTGTTTATTAGGTACTATGATGCAACATATAACTCCAGCCCTTCTCTGGGGTTGTTTCATTTAAGTGAGAGATATTTAAACTATCCTGCTCCCTTAACTCACATCATCCACAACAACTTATTCCATGAGCAGCACAGGGGTTGAAAATGACTGCCTGGGAGGCTGCAGGGCAAATGAAAGTTAAAAGAGAAGGCAACTGAGTAACAGGTACACCTAAACCTTGAATGCTTAAGAAACCTGAAAAGGTGAAAGGACAGTGATGAGATTATGCGATGGATTATCCAGCTCTTTCTCCAGACACTTCCCACAGTAGAAGGCTGGAGAAACAAGGCAGGACAAAGAGGAGGAAGACACAAGGCATCACCATAAGGTTACAGGCCCCTACCTAAAGCATGCTCTGGAGTGGTGAAGGGACACATTTTCAGTATCCTGGCTCCCGAAGTAACATGTGCCAGCCCACCCACAGAATAAAGCCTGGAGCAGGACTGGCCCAAGGAAACAGGGTGTCCCCAACCCCAGGTCCAGAGGGGAGAAGTAGAACCAGTGTGGCTGAAAGTGGCACAACACGATAATGCAACATTTAACACAAGTCAAGGGCAGAGTCACACAGAGCCACCTCTGGAGCCAAAATGTCAGCACAATAACAGAACGACGACTTCAAGCGTAAGTCTGGCACCTCCATTCCCCAAATGCTAGATTTACTGGGTATGTTTTAAAAGCACTGGCAGAAAAAGATAGCAGCATGATTGACTGACCAGAAAACTGTAAATAAAAAAGCCCTAAATTGCATTATTTGGGTAAATATGTATTTATACAGTTTGGAAAGAAAAGCCTTGTTATTCAACTGTTGGACAGCAGCAGCGACACAGGAGCTGTTCTGGTTTATAATGCAAATCATGTAATTTGGGACATGCATTATGTGCATTAAAAATGCAAAGTAAGAGCCATGTGAAATGCTGTTAATTTGTGGTAGCCATGTTTCAAAGTATAATTTCTCAGGCATTTACATATTTTTTTCAGTTAAAAAAATAAATTAAACACTATTTAGAACATTTGCCATATCTCATCTGTTGGACTAAGATATATTTGAGCTACAGAAACATGAAAATAGCAATAGAAAATGGTAAATTACTAATATCCTTTTGAAATCAAATATAAATTAAATACAGGAGCCTCACAGTTCTAATAGGCCAAACATTTTTGATTACAAACAATCTGATCTCAATTGAATTATGTGATCATCTTTGCCAACTCCCAACCCTTGGAGGAGTACTGATGCTGAGAAAGCAGAGGCACGGAGCATCCAACAGCAAGGAGCTCCAGCTGGAAGCAGAGTTGTGCTTTGCAGGTCAGCCCCGCACAAGCTGGGCCTTCAGCAGGGATCAACAGGGTCAAAGGATGAGTTTTTCCCTCCCTAAAGGAGGGTCTGGCTGGCCCTAGCAGAAGTCTCACAGCTGCTCCAAATCTTTGCTGTAATTCTGCATGTTTCATCTCTGTTCCTCCCTCTCCATGTGCCCCACTGAAGGAGCATCCACGGGCAATGGCTGGGAGGCACACACATGATGGTTATCCATTTTTCCCCACAGTTACCTCAACAGCCTCAGAGCCCTTCCATGCCAGGGACCTTCCTCTCCACTGCTGTGTCTCCTAGAGAGAGGACTGTCTTCTCCCTGCCTACTGAATTGGCAGATTTAATCCCTACATTTGCAGATCCTTAAAAGTACCAGAGATTCTTCTTGGGGAATCAGAGGATGACTCTGTGCTTCCCCCTGCAATGTCAGCTTTGCTAAGCTGCTCTCGCTGGTCTCAGGAGGGAGCCTGAAGTTGGGGTGTGCTCCCAGTCAAGGCAGCTTCCTGGCCAAAGCATGGGAAAGGGCATCCAGAGAAAATGAAGGGCAGCTAAGTGAAAATAGTATGTTTCCAATGCAGTGCCACTCCAGGCCACCTGATATTTATGAGTCTAATTTTGCATTGCTACAAAATGCGAAAACAATTCATATATAAATATACACACACACACATACACAGAGTTAAAACTAGAGATTTCTTTTCAGGTGTTCTCCTTTGCTTTAATTTTGCTGGAATTACTCAGAACTGCCCATCTGAACAAGCTGGCATTTGGCCCCTCCGCAGCTCTTGGCTGTTAGTATCCTTCCTCTCTTAGGAAAACTAAAGGTCTGTCACTGCTCAGGCTACCCCTGCAGCCACAAGTAGCCAGAGGCTGAAAGCTCTCCTGTGTAGTACTAATTCTCACAGCCAAGCTACAGCGTGGAAATAGGATCCTTGGGTCCAAGCCCTAATCCCAGTTCTGCTGCAGCAGCATTGGTGCCTAACTCAAGGCAAGCCGTTCTGGCATGTGCCCCAATTGCTTGCTCTCCACTGCAAACCCCCTCACACACACTGGGGAGCGAGTGAACCCACAGGCTTAACAACATCCGGATTGTGGCCAGTAATACTCGGTAGCACTCCTGGAGGTTATCACATAGGAAGTATTATTTAAACCTAGCTGCTTTATTATTTTCCCAGCAGCATGTCAAAAAAATAACCCTTGAAGTGGTGAAGCCAAACCATAATCTTTGTCAGATTAACCTTCCTAGAGGCCTTCTAAAATCAATTGCAAACACTAGCTCTGAAGGACCAGGCAGATGAAAAGCAGTTTCTGCATCCCCCCACTAACTTTCATTTCAAGTTGCAAAACCAATCCACAGTCCCATTACAAATCAGATCTGAAAAATGCTGCTTGATTATTTTTTAAAGAGCTCAAACTAGGTCACCAAAAATAGAGTCTCTAATGGGCTAAATGCGGAAAATGACTGCTCAAAATTAACAAGTTTCTGGGCTCCAGGACTACACAAAAGCTTTTTGAGTGGATTGCTTGCAACTCCACAAACTGTATCCTCTGCCACACATGGCAAAACCCCAGCCTGCCAGATGCTGAGCGACCATTTGTGCAAAGTGTAAAGCAGTTTTCCAAATACCATAAAGGAATTTTTATTCTTAGTAAATAACTCCCTAGTTTCTTTTCCCTCCATTAGGAAGTGCTTTATTCACATGGCTCCTGAGGCTGGTCAGGCCAACACAGAGGCTTTTTGCTCCTGTTGCTGTTCTCAAGCACGTGGTAGGGGACAGTATTCGGCACAACAGACCCACCAGAAGGCACAACCTCACAGGCAACAACAGGCGACATGGGGCCATTCTGCCGGGTGGCTCTGATCAGAAGCTCCCATTCTATGGTTACAAGCCCTACACCAGGCAGCAAACACTAAAAGCCACATGAGAAGTCAGAATGCAGGGGGATATGTGTCTTGTTTTCAAAACCAGGATGTCCTCAACAAAAATGTCCTTCAGGTAGTGACTGCTAAGAGCACCATACATAAGATATTACGGCACCAGTGAATGCTAGAGCATGGTCTTCACTGTAACCTTGTGCTAGCTACTTTGGCATCAATGCTCACAGTGTTCCCGCAATGCATATCCAAACCCTAGGTTTTTTCTCAGAGATCCACCATTTGACACCCCTCCCATACCAAAACCAGTGACTAAACCCTAGAGGAACAAGCAGGTCCAAAGAAAGCCACCCTGGGCACATCACATTGTCATACTCCCTCTCCCAAACCCAAGGAACAGCCAGCACACCGCCTCAATTCCCTGCAGCATTGCCAATGGCCCCATGCTTAAACCCAGCACTATTTTCAAGGGAGGTGAAGCAACAGGAGACAACTTTCTCTGGGGGCAAACTCTGCCTTCCATTTCAGTAGTACCCTTGCAGTGATGCTCAGCCCCTGTAGCTCTCCTAGATTGCTTCCCTCCATCCTACTTTGATTTACCTGACTGCTTTCTCCCAAGAACCTTCCATCTTCTGAACCAACATTTCTTGTTGATGGAAGTGTTGAAGCGCCCCTGCCCATGGCAGGGGGTTGGAACTAGATGCTCTTTAAGGTTCCTTCCAATCCAAACCATTCTATAGATAAAAGCAAGTTCTGCCAGATTCATGGAAACAGATAGAGAAAACATCCTTCTAAGAAATACATAGAGGCCTCAGTAGTAAACAAATGTGCTCATGTTTTGGACATGAGTCACCCTCGGCACAAAGCTCATGAAAAATACATCAAAGACAAGGACAGTCTTCCTTCCAGACAAGACTAGTGCAGATATGTATTCTGAAGACAGCCTGGTGAGCAAATTCCTGAAAGCCAGGAAGCTGCAGTAGTACTTTATAGCCCCACCTTTGCCAAATGGTTTAGCCAAAACATCTAATCTCTGCCTGTTTCCTCTCTGTAACATGAGGATTTTGCCCAACACCCATGACCCATGGATAAGGGATGCTTCAGTACATGCCAAGCAGGATCCTGACTTTTCTGCAGCAGCTCACTGTCACTCACACTGGAGATCCGTCTTGGAGGTTTTCAAGGCTGTGTGTGTGCTCAACAGCACAAACAGGGCTTATTTGCTTTGCTCTGCATTTTATTTTTGCTATACATGCCTACCGGATTGCATCTCTCACAGAAATCTCACTTCCCTGCAGACAGAAAGACCTTTGAAAAACAGCAAAGCATTAAAGAACCCCCAACAAAACCTAGGATTAAAGCCCAGCCATATGTTGGAGAGAATGTCACCTCTTCAGATCTACCACCCACATAGTAAGCACTTTACTGCGCTTCTCTTACATCATGCTATATGACATGATGGAACAAGACATTGATAACATCATGTGAAGTGTAAAACAAAATGAGAAAGCTTTAAATGTATCTTTCTTTGAAAAGGCTTCCACTTCCCCTGCACTGAAAGTGCAGGTTTCAGGGTACCAAGATACAGAGATGTTTTCTGCTTCTCGGTAGGTGGCATGAAAACAACCCTGTAAGCAATGAGTAAAATGTGGTGCTCTCCGATGTCAGCTCAGGGCTGGCAATGAAGTGACAGGGTGCGGGATCCTGCCCCTCTGCTGTGCTCTGGGGAGACCCCCCCTGCAGCCCTGGTCCAGCTCTGGGGCAACAGCACAAGAGGGACATGGAGCTGCTGGAGCGAGCCCAGAGGAGGCCATGGAGCTGCTGCGAGGGCTGGAGCCAGGTTGAGAAAGCTGGGCTGGGGCAGCTGAAGAAGAGAAGGCTCCTGAAGGGGAGACCTTAGAGCAGCTCCAGTGCCTAAAGGGGCTACAGCAAACCTGGAGAGGGGCTTTGTGTAGGGACAGGACAAGGGGGAATAGCTTTAACCTGCCAGAGCAGAGATTGAGATGAGCTGTAAGGCAGAAGCTCTTCCCTGTGAGGGTGCTGAGGCGCTGGCACAGGGTGCCCAGAGAAGCTGTGGCTGCCCCATCCCTGGCAGTGTTCAAGGCCAGGTTGGACACAGGACACATGGGCTTGGAACAACCTGCTCTAGTGGAATGTGTCCCTGCCCATGGCAGGTGGCTGGAGCTGGATGGGCTTTAAGGTCCCTTCCAACCCAAACCATTCTACGATTCTATGATTCTATGATTCTATGAACACGAGGAAGGCTGCAGTATAGTGGCTGCTGCTGGTACAGGCTTTTCCACCTGGCAGTAGAAAAGGGATGGGGATGTGGGTGGGTGAGACATACTTTGGGGTGTTTTTTTGTAACAGCCGTGGAATTAGAAAGGAACTGAAAATAACAGTTCTGCTATTCGTTTTAAGGCCCATTACCAAAATTCATGCCTGTTGGCTCACGGAACAATTTTATTTTTAAGAGGTCAATAGAAATACTGTGTTATTAAAATTCTATCAGCATGTTTTCCACTGGTATGTTCACATACTTGTTCTTTGGTCTGTTCATGCAGGCAGCTGCCTGGTGCTGCATGGCATGGAGGAGCCTGGACAGACTCTGCCCCCAGTAAACATGAGTGTGGCTTTCCAGTGTGGGCGGCCTCCTTTAGAGGTCTGCACAAAGTCATCTGGGGTTAGTGTGATACAGTTCCCCAAAAATGTCTGTGGGATTAACATAGTTCAGACTGTAGGCACTAGTGTCATGTCAGCATACTTGTACGTATGTGTGGATACTCTTTAGCTGGCATTCATTTTCTGTATGCAGTCGTAGGAGTTTGTACAGGGAGGGGGATTCATTTTACAGGACCACAGCCTAAAGTCTTTTCAGGCAAATCACCCACTGGTTTCAGAGAGAGGATTGTGGCATTTTGAGATTGCCACTCAAAGACCTCTCTGTCTTCATAGGAAGCCAGTACCTTTTAATGTAGACTGTGATATTCTTGTTGTCACATATAGAACTTAAGCTTGACACAGCAAGTCTAGGAGTAGGTAGATGGAGGGGATCAGGTGAGGATCCAACTCCTCATTCATTAGGGCAGGGAAGGAGAGTACAGACACTAAACTGCCCCAGTCTCAGCTCCTTCCCTTCACTCTTTCTACCTTGCAAACAGCACTTCTCTTTCTCTTAAGCAAAAGAACCCCAACATTGTCCATTTAATGGCTTTGTACAAAAGCTGCAGCTTGAAAGCTCAGTGCAGACCTGTAGCACAGAGAAGGGGGATACCACAGATCCTCAATCAAACTTCAGCACAATTAATGACTTATATTCTGATTTTACACTGCTAGTTATACAAAGCATTAAAGCTCATCCAGTTCCAGCCCCCTGCCACGGGCAGGGACACCTTCCACTAGAGCAGGTGGCTCCAAGCTCCACCCAACCTGGCCCTGAACGCTCCTAAGTGCTGGATGGGGCATTCCAGCCCTTCCAGCTATTTCATCATTTAGTTCTTTTAAAACTAAAGACTTGAAAAATGCAAGTTTTTACCATATGGAAACAGTGACAAGTGCTCACTGAACGCTTGTGAGCCCCTCCTTTACAGCCATGCAGTGAAGTTGCACTTTGAAGTCGCAGAAGAGAGACATGGGGAGAGTGTCAGTGCTTTCATTAACCATTTTACTCGTAGGAATACTCATCAATAGCTGCACAGTCAGTTTTGAACTTGGGCAAAGCATGTTCTCCCCATAAAAGAGTAAATAAATTAGCTTTTCCATGAATGCCTCTTGTTTAATCGCTTGAAAAGAGTAGTTTTTCATTACTCGGATTTCTTTGTGTGTTAGTCAATGAAGTCCCAAACATTAAATTCCACTCATGAGCTTGAAAAATTCAGTCCAGAAAACTTTTCTTTCGCAGCAACAGAAATGTTCTTTCCTGCGGCTCTATTAGGCACACATATCACAGCACTCTCTCATCTCCCCGCAAAAGCCACCCGCACTCTGGAAGGCCCATGTCCATTTCTCCTGGCTGCTGTCATTAACCAGCGAGCAAACCAGTCGAGAACAAAATACCAGCATCCAAAGCACCTGCGTGTTTCTGCCACACACCAGGCAGCCGCATCCTTTTCTAGACAGCAGCACAACATCTTCCTTTCTAATGCAAACTGCCACCCACCCGCACACCACACATAATGACTCAAAAGCAAAGGCAGCGGATTAATTATGCCTCTGATGTTCTCCAGGTTTTGTTCTCGCCATTATCCAATTCTGAAAGCTTGGCATCCCTAAAATCCCAGAAGCCTCTTTCAGTGGATGCCTGCGCCTGTCAGATGGTGGGCAAGGCAGAAACACAGGCAGCAACGCTACGAATGCCAACACAGCAGCCCAGTTATGCCACCACAGGATCTGGCCCTGAATCTTTGCATACCATGTCTATAACCACATTGCTACTGAAAAAGCCTAACGAAAGTGAATTTTCTTAGTGGTTTTTTCTTCCCCTCAGAAAGCTATTTACTCCAAGATCAGGACCAGACCTACTCTGAGTAGGTTTAACTAGCAATGCAGAATAGAAAAGTGACATGGTTTTGATGAGGGTATGGCAACATCATATAATCATAGAATGGTTTGTGTTGGAAGGGACCTTAAAGGTCCTCCAGTCCCAACCCCTGCCACGGGCAGGGACACCTTCCACTAGAGCAGGTTGCTCCAAGCCCCTGTGTCCAACCTGGCCTTGAACACTACCAGGGATGGGGCAGCCACAGCTTCTCTGGGCACCCTGTGCCAGCACCTCAGCACCCTCACAGGGAAGAACTTCTGCCTTAGATCCAACCTGAACTTCCCCTGTTTCAGTTTGAACCCATCACCCCTTGTCCTGTCACTCCAGTCCCTGAGGAAGGTCCCTCTCCAGCATCCGTGCAGCCTCCTTTAGACACTGGAAGCTGCTCTGAGGTCTCTACGCAGCTTCTCTTCTCCAGGCTGAACAGCCCCAATGTTCTCAGCCTTTCATAGTATGGGAGATGCTCCAGGCCCCTTATAATCCTCTTGGCCTCCTCTGGACTTCTGGACTTGCTCCAACATCTCCATGTCCTTCTTATGTTGAGGACACCAGAACTGTACACAGTACTCCAAGTGGAGTCAAAAATACTCAAGATCAAGTCCCTTTAAATCATCCCTTTAAGTACAATAACCTGAACACTGGAAAACAGTGTTTTTTCTCCCTCCACACCCCCCCCCCCCACATACTTCATACTTCTTTTTAATTAAGGTGAAAATCATCTCACAGAAGTATGTAGTTAGATACAAAAACCCCATAGCTACTACTGTCCTTTTCAACTTCATTCATGAACTCCAAAAGCTTTCTTCTTCTTTGCAGAGAAGCTCCTGCTTTCATGTTTTTGCCTTGGGCTCTTATTTTTTGATAAAAATAACAGCTAATTCAATCTCGGTGCTGAACTGTTGGGGCTTCATTTCTTATTAGAGACTGACTTTGGAGTTTTGCCATAATTTTGCTGTGTCTACAGTTTATCTGAATTTTATTGACTACTTTAATTAAAATGACTTGCAGTGCAATACTAATTGATTTTGTGATAAAATAATTAATAGCAATTAATTCAATTTGGAGGTAATTAGCATATGTAATTTTTCCTCCAGCTGTCATTCTCTGCCTCTCAGAGCCATGCCCTTAGGGCAGGAGAGGTACACCAGCCATATTTCTTTATCCAGATGTCCACAGAGGACGCTCATCCCTTTCCCTCATCCCGATGCCTCTGTGAACACTCTTTAGTATTCTGAGCACCTCTTCAGCACCCTCAAGTAACTCCTGTAACACTATCCAGTGATCACCAGGCAAGTTATCCAACCTCTCCCTGAAAGAAATGGTGAGGTGTTTCATGGAGACATTGCCCAGGAAATCCTAAGACACTGCACTGTAATTAACCTCTCAAACTATAATCATTTGCCTACTGAGAGCACACTATGAGAGCACACTATACAGTGAAGGATTTTTCTCCCCATCTCTCTCCTAGCCCTTTGCTTTGGTATACATAGTGTAAGCCTCAGATCAATCACATCCCTGTGAAGCTCATCAGGATTTTTCCTAAGAGAGCTCATGCAGCACAAACCCACATCAAGTGCCTGCTTTTGTCTATGGGCCTAAAATTACCCGGGGCCTTACGTCTTCTTTGTGGAGTGATGTCCCTAATTACAACTCAGTTAATCTCTGGCTTCTAGTTGAACTGAACTAACGTGGCTGTGCAAAGGCAGGTGAGCAGGGCAGGAGGAGATGTGCCTGCACACTGTGTGATGCCCAATGTGAGTACTGTTCAAAAAGCCATTTTGTCAGTGCTCGCAGTCCTGCAGGCTGGGAAGCAGTGACCCCGGTGCAGAGACAGACTGTGAATGCTGGCTAAGAAAATTGCTTTAGAAGCGTGTGGCACTTCTTAATACAGTGTCAAACGCAGGGACCAGACCCCGGCACAGCAGGTGCCTGAGGATTGTGAGTTTTCCATTTGAAAATCTTTCTCTGAGGCAGAAGCCGAGAGATTTTGCTGCTGTAGGTGTGAAGTGGAACAGAACAGATTCTGTAGTCTCTGCTACCTAAACCCATGCACCCTAAGTAATCCTCTGGACTACTGAAAGACACACCAAGGAACTAGGAACCCCTGCGCATCACACCATCAAAAAGTGTAAAGGTAGAATCATAGAAGGGTTGGGGTGAAAAGGACCTTCAAAGCTCATCTAGTCCAACCCCCCTGTAATGAGCAGGGACACCTTCAACTAGATCAGGTTGCCCAGAACCACATCCAGCCTTGCCTTGAATGTCTCCAGGGATGGGGCATCCACCACCCCTCTGGGCAGCCTGTGCCATTGTTTTACCACCCTCACTGTAAACTATTTCTTCCTCACACCCAGCCTGAATCTCCCCTCTTTTAATTTAAAACCATCACCCCTCATCCTATCACAACAGGCCCTGCTAAAAAGTCTCCCCCATCTTTCTTATAAGCCCCTTTTAAGAACTAAAAGGCCACAATAAGGTCTCAATGGAGTCTTCTTGAGCACTGGTGCTCCACAGCTTGCTGTCCCTGAGGCTCAGCACTGCCCTGCACCCCAAAACTAGGCACAGCAGCCTATAAACCAGTCTCCCAACAGCCTCTACTAACCCAAACATAGACAGTGTCTGGTTTTAAACCTAAAACTACGTTACCTTTGACGACACGGACCCGGCCAAGGCCTCCGTGTGCCTCCCGACCCGGTGGCTGCTGCGCCTCAG
>NW_009934452.1:41018-55637 GCF_000696875.1 Nestor notabilis
GCCGCCGCTCCCCTCACCCACCTCAGTGAGCAGAGAAACAGGGCCCGACGTGACACCAGAACCAAAGGGTGCTTTTCAGAGGTTCTCTGTCAGGGACAAACTGTAAGAGCGAGCTACAGACAACCCCTTCCCTTAATCAGAACTAGTATCAGCTGAGCACGGGTGAAGCATCACCACACCGGCAGGCATTGCCCTACCACGGCACAAGAGAAGGTGCTGCCACAGAGGCTGCAGCAGGTTGTAAATGTGAAGCATGGGGAACAAATGCACTGGTCCCCTGGCAGCAGCCACTTATTTAGAGAGACCGGGGGCAAGGCTGTGATCCCCTTACAGACAGCATCCAAATCTGAGCCCCAGACACATCACTGACCTGATGAAGCAAGACACCTCAAAGCAAAGCAAACTGAACATGCCGCTTCCTGTGGTCAGGACATCAGAGCGCTTCATGTACAAACATTCTCCTTGTAACTGTTCTGCCTTACTGACCTGTTTGTATTATACATGTTTGTGTGTTCTAGAAGTCTGGTCTCAAGCTGCTGCTCTTTCATTTTCAAGGCAGGCGTATTTCTATCTGTTGCCTAAACCTAGAGCTGTCTTTGCCTAATGTTGTGAACTGTTGTCACCCCAAAGATGAATTAGAATTGCTCTGGGAATTGCTTTTCACACCAGCGCTGTTCTTTCCACCGAACTTGTAAATTCCCTTTTCGACGGCTTTTCACAAACCCTCCTGACATTTGTGTCCAGTGTTCAGCAGCTGGTACCAGCTTCTTTGGACAGATGGATGTTTTTCAAGTGTTGTCTCCTCCAGAAAGAACACTTGCTATCTGCAGAATAGCTGCCTTGGAGGATTTTGTCAGTGATCCCAGATTTATTACACACGGATTCACAGCCCACAGGATTTGCTTACCACTTTAGATAGGCATAACCCAGGCATGCTTTAGATAGGCATGTTTGGATGAAGACACCGTGAAAGCAGGCAGCTTCATAGAAAACCCACTGCCTTTCGTTGCACAAGTTTCATTCCTTCCATCGACTCTCTCTGGAGGATGTACAAAAGCCCCAGAAGCCTGGCACTGTGTTCTCTTGTGGTTTTGGTGGGAGAACAAACAATGATTTCACCTTCCATTTCATACAGGTTTCTGCTCAGTTTTGACTCCTAAATATTCCTGTGGACACTAAGGATCAATAAAATCTATTCCTGCTTTGTTACAGATAATGTAAAATAGGATGAGAGTGACAGAAATCTCATATCCTGAAATTGCAGCAACCATGGCTTGGTTCAGCCCGGAAATGACAGTCACAGGTTTCCTTAAAGATGGAAGGGCAAGTGAGATGGATTTCAAGCTTTGAGCCCAAACTGCTCCACTGACCCAAGCACTGCCTATTTCTCTTCCTTTTATCTTTCTATTTGACTAATAATATTTCTATTTTTTTTCCTTTTCCTAAAGGGAAAAAAAGAATATTTTGATTGACCTCTGACCGGAGCTGTATTACCATGCTTCAGTTCAGTTCATCCTTAACTTGCCAACGTATTGCTTCATGGCGCTTAATATTTATAGCTTTGCTGAGTTTTAGGCTTAACTTGCAACTCAGACAACACCATGGTACAGCTGGTGCCATTGCACCTCACAACACAGTTCACTCTCTCTTTGCCAATGTGGGCATTTCATTCTGCCAAATTTCTGGCTATTTTAACTTGTCATTCCAAACCAGGATTACCAGAAATGTTGAAAGAACAGAATTTTCCCATAAGGCTGGAATATCAGCCTTGCAGTTTACATTGCTGCTGTTAGTGGCGATGTCATCTGCTGCTCTTCAATAGCTCATTACCCAAAATCATTTGGCAATGCATACTTAAAATAAAAACACCCAAATAGCCCTGCTAAGATTGAATGACCAAAGAATTGAAAGAAAAAACCCACTTGGTATTCGTTGACCCTGCAGCTAGTGAAAATCAACACCAAGGTGATGACAGGAGGAATGAGGTGTGACAAGATTAAAAGGTACCTCTATCTTAGTTATAAAAGAGAAATCTATTAAATGCTCAAGGAGATAAATAAAACCAGTTCCATGCAAGAATTATCAAGGTCTTATTATATCAGGAGAAAGTATCATTCTCTTCTCCTTTCTCTTTTCTCCACCCAAACTGCTAAATATCCAGAAACACAAGATGAACTGTGTGAAATGGAGAGCTTCTGGCCAGTTCAGCAAGCAGAAGTATTTTAACTGTAGACAGAGTGACCCAAAGCAAGCCCTCCCTTTTTCAGTTTTCCAAATTAGTCTTTAATGAGATTATGGGAATTGAACAGATTTTAGACGCCTTCCACTAAGCAGAACTGGCACTAAAAAAGGAACCATGACAATTACACAGATGTTCTGTTCTCCTCCCTTTGCACAGCTCGCCGACCAACAGCTTCCTCACCAAAAATGTGTAAGTACCTAATACAGACATAATTACCATTACTGGGACTTACTCTGCCATTCTTCTTCAAGAAGCCTATTGACAAAGTCACCAGGGAGCCCTAGACAAGGGCCATGTAGATATTCCTAAAGCTGTAACGCATGCTGACAGAGAAGTACCACATCTTGAAAGAGGCGAGTTCATGAGGAAGATGAAATTTTGCATAAGACTAGTCAAAATAGATTGAAATAATTAAAAAGGGCTGGAGGGGGAAAGAGATTGAAAGGAATATAACGAGCTAAGGCACTGAAAGTTACTGTCAGTGGAACAAGACAGGGGCAGATGTGTGCAAGATGACGGGATTACTAATAGTGAGCTGGAAACATCATAAAATTAACATGTCCATAATGTATTCATCCTTTGAATGTTAAGATTTAGGTTTAATATTACCAGCCAACAAGAAGTGAATCCCAGACATTTATTTATGCCACCCTTCAATATGGAGCTGTGAGGGTGCTGAGGCACTGGAATAGGCTGCCCAAAAAAGCAGTAAATGCTCCAACCCTGGCAGCGTTCAAGACCAGGCTGGAAAATGCCTTGGACAACCTGGTCTAGTGCAAGGCATCCCTGCCCATGGCAGGGGGTTGAAACTGCGTGATCTTAAGGTCCTTTCCAACCCAATCCAGTCTGGGATTCTGCAATTTACAGAGGAATTTTGGCAGACTTCGGAGCTTCTCCAGTCCCAGCAGTTCCCTCCAGTCCCCCTCAAGCTGGGCTAATCTTGGAAAAATTCCTTGAGACTTTAGCCCCTGACACCCAGTGACCTCTTTGTTTTCCAGCTGAAGTCTGCTGGTTGATCACCAAACTTTGCATCCACATCTCTTAGTTGTTTTAGAAAACCTGTCTCAAATCCACACTGGATTCCCCAAAGAAACCACCTTTTCAAAGGCCATGTCAATAACTCAGTGCGTTTACGTGACAGTGAAAGTCCATAGCCACAAGCCTTTTGATAGCATACATATATATATATATATATATAAACCCCATGTGTGCATACAGTTTATATTCAAGGTATAGTCAGTAATGCTGATAAACTGATGAGTAACATCAGATTCACAGGACATTGAAGAGGGGCTGCAGGAACAGTAAAGCACAAGAAAATTGTAGAATCACAGAGTGGTTTGTGTTGGAAGGGACCTTTAAAGCTCATCCAGCTCCAACCCCTGCCACAGGCAGGGACACCTTCCACTAGAGCAGGTTGCTCCAAGCCCCTGTGTCTAACCTGGCCTTGAACACTGCCAGGGATGGGGCAGCCACAGCTTCTCTGGGCACCCTGTGCCAGCGCCTCAGCACCCTCACTTACTTGGTATCACAGCTCTCTGGGAAACCATTTGCAACTCAGCTTTGTGATTTCTAACAGTGGGCACAGTTTAAATATATAACAAGAGGTTTGCACCTAATTTTGTGAATCATAACCATGAGTTTGATTCATCTTCAGTTATTGAGTCAAGCTCCAGTCAGCCAGTGAGAGAACAGAACTTATTAAGCAAGGCATATAGAGATGGCAGCAACTATCAGTGTGATTGAACACACCTTACCAGCAAGAAACAGCAGTGAAATATCCCTCAGAAAAAACCAACTCACAATACAGGAAATGTTTTTCCAAAGTACAGTAGATGGCAAATTCTTGTAAGTACCAGAAGAGTGTGAAGAATATGAAACTGGCCACCAGCAATTTGCTAACTACATCAGGAGAAGAAACCTCAGACGACTAGAAAACTATCAGTTTAAATAAGCAAGTGTTTAAGTTCACCTTTCTTTGCATAGTGAAGCATGGACTCAAGTCCCACAAGCCAAAGTCATTTACCCGTGTGCTCTGAGTTAAGTATATGTCAAAAAGCTTTGTTGAATGGTCTGCTACGGAGTCTGGCATGAATGGTTAATGCAACTATGAGCTGGACTCCAACTGTGATTACTGGTGGGAAATAGCAGCACAGTGAAAAAGATACAGAAAAGACAACATGCAAAAATGGTGTTCAAGAACCAAATATGCTGGACACGTTCCTAGCGATCTACACAATGATCTACTGCATGTCTCCTTTCTAAACTACATCTAATTCACGCAAAAGCCTTAGCTCCACATGATACAATTTTTACATGGACAGAAAACTTTCAGGACCAAATTAATGAACCTTTGCAGGGTGACAGAAGCTCAAAACCTGGTACCTCTGTAAGTCCTGTGCTTTACCTGTGGAACTTGTCCCAGTAACACATGGGAGCTTGTGGCTACACAGGCCAGCTGACATGCTGCAACAGGAAAGCTCTTCCCCGCTCCAGAACAACAGCGACCCAGGAAAATCCTTCCTCAGTTCTACTTTTCCAATTTCTTGACACATATAGTTAAGCCTGGAGCCATACAAAGTGTGACTTCCCACAGCCTCCTAGTCCAGAACCATCACCAACCAGATTTATGAGGCTGACATGGATTCAAAGCTACAGCTGATCAGAAAAAAAGCTTTGAATGTAAGACACAGTAACTAAGCTAGTCCTGTAAGATTCCAATAGATGCGTTCTTCCCTCAAGCCATGAAATTCTACTGGAGAAACTTCAGCTTGTCATAACCTTTAAAGAAATATCCAAAGGCTCTCCAAGCACAAATCTGTTTGGAGTGATTTGAGAGCACCACCCATGCTAAGGGTTATCATCTTCTCCGTGCCGCAAACTCGAGCTACTTGAAGGTTATCTCAGTGCAGTAAGAGAAGCACTAAGACATGAACACCAAACTCATAAGGAACATAAGGATGTTCCTTATGAAACTCTGCAGCAAGTCACATCACGAGCAGTCAGCTCCCCTGCTCAAAGTTTTAAGGAAAAAGTGCACTTTCCTAAACAGTGGGAGTCACTTCAGTGCCAGATTCCCTCCAAGTGCCAAAAAGTAGCTCCAGCCAACAAATAACCCAAGAGTAAGAGCTGGGTTCATTTGTATTGATTTATCATCACATATAACAAGTCCTGACCTAACCCCACTGCAATCAGCCTAACCGTTGCTGACACTGCACCATATATCTTTTCCCTGCATCTTGGCTTAAAGTCCAGAGGCACTTTTCTTTGGAAAAGAGCAGATTTGATTTTGATCACAAATATCTTTGCATGATTCACTGCTCCTTCTCACAGCCTCCTGAATCCTTTATTAGTCTGCAAAACGAACACAGGTAATTGCATTTTATTTTGCTCATAGCCTTGTTAACTTATTTTAAGAGTATAAACCCGAACACAGGCAGTCAGAGCTATATCCTGAGATCAAAGTCACACACTTTCTCTGAGTCTTGAGTTTTCTTCACCCAAGTGGGAAAAGAGCAGAAAGTCTCTTCTCCCATTTATCTCTGAAGGGACTGACCTGAAAGCGTGTACTTGTGCCTATGTTCACACCTTAACTGAAACACCAAAATGACCATATGTTTTCTTTTCACCTTGTATCACTTCAAACTGCCAAAATACAGAGGTAAGGGTTAAATAATCTCACTTTTCAGGATCCCCCTGAGACATGTGGCTTGAGCACAAATTAGGAAGGCCTGGCCTTCCCTTGCCTGTCATTTGGCCCACTTTGGTATGGCTCTGGCGTGGCTAAAGTATTTCCCGCGGGCCTCTTGGAGGCTTCCTCACTATTTGATCTGCTCAGAGCACAAATACAAAAGGCAGCTCTTGTGCTTCCACAAGCAAAGAGGTTCAACTGAGTCCTATAGAGAGTACAGGAAAATGCAACACAGTTTGGGGAGTTATGGCCCATACACAAAGCCACTCGAACCACCTCCCCAAGCAAAGAGAAATAAAGTCAGTGATATAGAAATCTTTCCTAAAACACCACATGATCAGCCAAAGGGACTGGAAAGCTGATGGCTGCTGCTTGTGCTGAGCTCTAAGTTGACCCTAAAGCCAACCAGGCAGAGGCTAGTGAAGCTGCAGCCGTCTGTGGACTCGCTTGAGCCACATTTGCTGAAGGCTGGAAGCAGCAAAGTCGGCTGCTCCAGGCTCCCACAGTCCAAGCCCATAAAAGACCAGCTGCTGCCACAGACTCCAGGGACAAGAGTTGCATCTGAGCTGACATTTGGCCTGGCCCTCATGAAACAGGGCTGCCTTGATTAGGTTTGTACTGACCAGAGCAGTCTTCTGAGACCAGGCAAGAAATAGCATCTAAACCACTCGCACAGTAAAGCACATTGTGCAACTCTTTGCTTGTGCCTTGGTAAGTAAGCTTTTATTTATTCACAGAGATGTAACAGATCAAATGCACAAAGAAGGTATATATAAAAGAAGACTAAAAAGAGATTCAATCTACAGCTCACTTTTTCGTAAGCTGATTTTTCCTCCACAGTGGAATGCAGCTTTTGCACTCTTAGTGTCCACTGAAATAAGACTTCTGAGTAAACCCATGAATTCTATGGATGTAAATTGATCAGAGAGTGAATTAAAGTAGCAGTGGGCACAAAAACATCAGAAAATTAAAATAAATTAGACAAGCCTCCAGAAATGGGGTATTCAATGGAATATAGTGGCAGGACAAGGGAAATGGCTATAACCTGACAGAGGGGAGATTGAGATGAGCTCTGAGGCAGAAGTTCTTTCCTGTGAGGGTGCTGAGGTGCTGGCACAGGGTGCCCAGAGAAGCTGTGGCTGCCCCATCCCTGGCAGTGTTCAAGGCCAGGTTGGACACAGGGGCTTGCAGCAACCTGCTCTAGTGGAAGGTGTCCCTGCCCGTGGCAGGGAGGTGGAACTGGATGAGCTTTAAGGTCCCTTCCAACCCAAACCAGTCTGGGATTCTATGATATTCAAACTGCCTAAGACAATCTAATATAGCTGGCTTCAATCTTTCCCCAAAAGAATGCAATCTCCTAACCCAGGAACATCATGTAGGCATCTGAATTTGCTACTGCTGGTACTTTTTTACCCTCTTTGTTGTGGTACATGGCAAAAGCAGGTATCACAGGACCCTCTTTAAAAAATCATCACCAGATTTGGTACAGACGCTGATGCAAGAATTAGAGAACTGTGAAATAGTTAAAAAAAATCAGTTCAATATTTTTTCCATAACTAAACAAGGTTTTTATATAAACATTTTTACTACTCTTTGGGGAAATTCTGTGCCTGCCTTGGAAATAATTTTTAAAGGAAAATAAAAATCACTGGACAAAGTTTTTTGGTTTTAAAGAGCTGCAGAGATTTGAATAGTCAATTATTTGCTTTTCACTTCTTTTCAGGGTTTAGAGTTGGGTTTTTTTTGGGGGAGGGACACTTTAGACTCTGCAGATACCAACTGATTTCCTTGAAATCCCTCCTCTGGATCACTACAGTTGACACAAGTTCTAATCTGTCCAACTGGTTCATACTTCAGAGATCTCGTCACACCTACAGGGACAGAGACTTCAAAGAAAGACTCTTTGGAGTCTTCTTCAGCGGCCCTATCTTCAGCAGACACATTTCTAATCTATTCCTAAACCCCAGGAGAGAGTTTTCTATGGATCTGACACAGAGATAGACTGCTGCCAGCATCTATAAAGAAACTTTCTTGTACCACAAAGGCTTGCATAGAAAAACACAGTGGAGAAAGTGAAAACAAACTCATACAGTCTGTAGAATTAAGTTAAAGCATATTAAACCCTCACACAGGTGGTTTTTTATGGATAGGAAGGAAGGCTTGAGTTCAGGTGGTGTGACTTTGAGCCACAGTAACGTCTGGGATCCTTGTCTCTTGCTGGTTTGCTGTCTTTCAGGGAATTACAACTTCTAATATTGTAATTTCAGAAGGAACTGTGGGAATTCCCACACCTCCCTGTGTGACAGACTTGCCTCGTGTGTCTCTGCACCATGCTTTTAGGGTGGCTGTGCCAAGAGCCAAAACCCCTTGCTGCCTTCCCATGGCATACGCACTGCTTGGGGCAGGTTATCCATCCTCTACAGCTTCCAGCTCCTACAGTTATCCAGGATGCACATGCTAACAATAAGAGAAAACTCATTCTTTCAAATGAGGGCTGATTTCCCTCCCCATGCCCTGGCTCCACTTTTGACAAGAAAATAGCAAGGAGGAGGAGTTAAAAATCTCAGCATCCACAAAAAGCTTCGTTTCTGAAGTCTGATCTGAGGTTCTTTCTAACAAACCTCAACTCACTCTTCTCACCTACATGCTGCCAGTTCACAGGATACTCTCTGGAAAAAAGCGCAGCTGGAGAACCTAACAGAAATACACTTTGTTTGGAGTCATGACCTGAAAAAGCAACACAAACCCAAGAGTCATTTATACTGCTTTCAGAATGCAACATACCCTGGCAAAATGTCAGCGATTGACAAGATGAGGTTAAAAATGGTGAGGGCAATACTGAAACAGGCCGCACATCTGGCCAAGAAATGCCAGTTTTCAGAAACAACACCCAAAGCCATAAATCACATCTATCTTGGTCATTCAGTCCAGATCACTTGGTCAGTTTTGAAGCACAGGAACTGAGTGCATGAGCTATTTCAGAGGTGCTGAGCCGCACCGCAGCTGACGGTGCTGCCTCCCACCCCACCGCCTGCCTCTGGCAGCCCTGTAGCTGGGAACAGTAAGAAACCTTTTCCCTACTCTTTAGCTGAGGACCATGGAAACCATTTCCTATCAAATAACAAAAGTAAACCGGGATCAGAAGGTGCTGCCTGCACTATGAAACCCTGTGCTATTGTTTCCCGACATCAAAGGGCATCCTCGACAAATGCAGACCTCACAATTGCTTCATCTGACACCTGAGCCTTTAACCGACCGTTTTTTGTGATGACTCACCGTCCCTTCATAGGATCTAAGAAAAACATCACTTTTGTAAATATTTCTTACCCAGCCAGGCAAGCGCTTGAAAGAAAGAGACCATCATGTCACTACATGACACTGCTACAATAATTTCTCACTGTTTCCATGCAGCCTTGCTCTCTGCCTTCAGAAAACACAAGCTTTTACATTACACCTTCTCTGCAATTACCAGATTCTTGGTTTATCCTGTTTTGTGAGACACAACCCTGACAAAGGAATGTTCTATTAAGCAAGAGCAATCCCACTGCTCACAGTTGTCTGTAGGCACTGTGGTGGCCATTTGGCAAGTGGCTGCTGAGAGCCCTCCTCAACCTGCAATCTCAGACCTTGCTCCCAGCTTTTGCAGGGTGAATAAAGACACACAAACAGCCAGAGAGGAGAAATACAAGGAGTAACCCAAGCTGGCAGTGTTCCAGATAAGGGTAACACAATTCACCATTTGCTTGTAATTACCGCCACACGATTCAGGTAGCCCAGAGCTCGTCATTGCTTCTATCGACCACGTTCCCAAAAAGCATTTGCTGGTGGAACTTAAAAAAAATTACAACAGGCTGGATGCAAGTGTCTGTTTAGGTACCAGCCTGTCACTGAAGCTAAATGGATTTCAACTGGCTCAGTCACAGGCAGAGGCACGGAAAATATATCTAAAGGCACAATGGAAACGAACAGAGAAATTCCCCCGGATGGCTTCAAGGCTACCACATCTTCCCTGGTGAAAAGCAGGCTGGACACCAGCCCTTATCACAACCATGAAATGGGATGGAGGAACAGCACATCCCCACACTCTGCACTCTCCTTTCTTCTAGCACCACTAAATATTTATTGGAAGTGATAGACCAGGAGCTGCGCTTCAGCTGCTCTGTGGGCATCTTTATCGTGCTTTTCCACACAGGAGGATGCTAATAATTAGGATCCTTCCAGATTTTGGAAATACTTGCCCATCTCCAGCATAAAGGGCTAAACTATAGCTTTAAAGAAACAGCTATCAGCAACTGCTCTTAGACCAGGGATGAGTTTACTCCACTGAAACTTGATGTTGGCTGGTTCACATGAATCACAGGGAAGCTGCAGAGGTTCAAAGAAATCCCTGTAGTTTAGATGTTTACCTGAATTACCCTAATGGGATGCAGCAAAACCTCTTCACAAGCACCTGGAATTTTTGAGAGGTGCAGATGAAAGGAAACCAACCCTCCACTTCAGCCTATTGCTGTATGTACTTCTTCTGGGTGCTCTTTATTACCTGCACTGCAGCAGCAGCTGGGAGTGACACAGACCCAAAGAGAAAGTCCCTCTCTTGGGCAACTGACACCCAAAGTCAAAGACATGAGGAAAACATGAGCTGCAGCAATCTCTTGTGAGAAGCAGAGCAAAAGCTTGGGGATGAACCTGAGAAGCAGCATCAGCTGGGGATACTGCACTCATGCTTCCCATGGTGAGGAATTGCTCTGCCAGTGATGAGTGTTTGAGGGAGGTAGGAATTAAGGCCAGACTGCAGGTTTCTGGGCTTTCATCAAGAGCCCCTCTCCCAGCAAACGGCTGGAAGCAGCTTCTGAAGGACACCTGGATGGAAGAGCTGGCCAGGTTACACAGCATAACAAAGTGAAAAATAGTGGGAAGAGTGAGGTTAAACATTTCTGAGCCTTTAAAAAAGGCCGGGGTCTCCCTTCAGCAGAGGGAACACTCTGGGACAGAGCAGACAGCATCTCCCCTGCTAACAAGCGGCTTTTCAGCCTTTAGTGTTCCGAGTGAGTTAACTTCCCTAAAGCATTCAGCTCTGCAGCAGCACAGGCACCTTCTCCCATGGCATGTTTTTCTAGCAGATCAAAACTGTTGTTTTTAAAATCTCATTAAATACATATGCATGTGACAGACATTAGCACACATTACAGAAATGAAACTGATGGTTGAGACTGAACATCCAGCCTGATGTGCTGTCCCTAATTTACCCCAGCTATTTCAGCAGCAAGCTCTTTGCAGTGTGTGATCCGTTACACAGTATTCGCTGTAATACCAGAACACAAAAACAGAGGAGTCAAAGGCAGAACGTCAGGTCAAATTTTTCAGGCTTAACTCGGGATTTAATTGCATTTAGAGGTTTAAGTCAGACTATTACAACCGCCTTTAAGGTAATCTCCTCCTGTAGGAGGGGGTATATATGTCTCACACACAGGTACACCTGCTAACCCTCTCTGCTTTAACCATCACTCAGTACAGCTGCTCTTAGACCCCTCTCTTCCTCATTTTTTACTGACTGCTGCTGAATAATCAGTTTAGCCTGTAAGTCAGGAACTACAGGCACTGCTTGTGTCAAGGCATGGGACTCACCTCCGACTCAGCTAAAGAAACTCATGGAAAATTGGGGATTTCACAGAGGGAGACGCTCCGAAATCACTACACTTGGGAGGGAAAGTTTATGGGAGCAAAGCACTGGGAGTCTCTGCAGGATTTTGTGTATCTAATTAGTGGTCAGTGGCTACCCTGAACAGCTCTGAGAGCTCAGCCCATGTGAAACACGAGGTACATGGCTCGGATCCTTGATATGGGCTTGCCTTCAGTGGAGCAGTAAATACGATTAGTAGCAAAGCTGGTGGGCATCAAATGCAAATGCTTCTGACGGAGAACAGCACCCCCAATTTTCATGGTAATACCATGTCAGTGGCTCAGCACAAAGGTTGCAGAGGGACATGCAATCAAATCCATCACTGGAAAGGAGAAAGTGGAGGCAAAGGCATCAGGAAAAGCAGCACCCCATGACAGAGTGCTTAGCTGCTGCTTCACAAATAATACAGAACCCTTAAGCAGCACCACTTCTATTGGCTAAAATACTGACATTTTGAGCCAGGCAGCCATCAACATACCTCATACCTGTCAGAGAGTGACAGACTGGTTTGGGTTGGAAGGGACCTTAAAGCTCATCCAGTTCCAACCCCCTGCCACGGGCAGGGACACCTTCCACTAGAGCAGGTTGCTGCAAGCCCCTGTGTCCAACCTGGCCTTGAACACTGCCAGGGATGGGGAATAAATAAATAAGCCTTCTTTTACCCCACCATTGCAAGTTCATGACTCCTAGGCCAAGGGCCATTTGGTGTGGCCAGCAGAGCACCAGCCTCGAGCTTCAGACATTCCCTGCCAGGGCTTCTGCACACCTTGGGCCTTTCTCCCTGTTTGCCAGCCTCTCCAGCTCCTTGGTCTGTTTGGACTGAAACACCGCAGAGCACAGGTCCCTCTTGTAAGATAAAGTTCCCTGTGATGAGACGCAGGTGAAGCTCTTTGGACTGTATCATCATACAAATACTGTACAAATACATAGGACCCATGGTGTTATTTTGTGCAGTGTTTTCGAAGTTAAGAATCCAAATTCTCCCATCCAAAGACAATTATCTTGCTGCTTCTAAAAGCTGTTTTTAAAGCACTGAGCCTTCTTTAGCTGTTTGGACCAACTAGATCAGCAAAAAGTAAGATTCCTTCTCTTGACCTTCAAATAGCCTTTGAATTAAATACTTGTTGCAGCAAGAGAAAGTTTGTTTTTGTCATCAGATTGGAGACCAAGCAGAGATGAGATGCTTTTGGATGAAAGGCAGAAATGCCAAATGAAAGACTGAAACCCAAAGAAGATTTTAAATAACTGCAACAAAGGTGCTGGGTGAAACCCATGGGTAACTGCGCAGTGCCAGGCTTGGCTCCAGCACATGTGCTCACTCAGTGCCTTGTGCTGGAGGCAAATCAACACCAGAAAGAGCCAGAGGGTTGGTTACGCAGCGCTGGTTGGGATGGAGCCCGTCACCCCCAATGTCAGCGTCACCCCTGCATAACCCTAACTGGAGGTTTATAGTGCTTGGGGGGGAATTTATAGTCACAGCCCTCCTTTGCCCTTTGGTAGAGGAAAGCTTTCATTGCAGGTGTCAGCTTTCCCCTTTTTGGAAACTTAACCCTAACCACACATCAGCCCTGAAGTGGCAAATCCAAAGTTAATTCTTTGGTTGGCTTGAACAAATTCAGCCTGGGGGCATGTAGGATGCTGCAGATGCAATCATGCAGAGCCCAGTTCCGTCAGTGATAAAACATATCCCATCTCCTTTCCTAAGCCCAAATTCATAAAGAGAGTACAGCACAAATGTCTTTTAATCACCAAATATTCTTCTCAGAGAGAACACTCTCCATTTCAGAGGGTTTGTTTCAAAGTTCATTTCTCAGTTTAAAAGCCCCCTACCTACTATTCATCAGGATCACACCAGGGGCACCCTCAGATAATCAGACAGAAATGGGTTAAGCATAGAAAGAGCTCTGACAGCCTGTGGGAAGGTGGCTAAAATCCATAATAATCATAAAAAACAAACTCAAATCAAGGTAAATCAACAAAAACCATAATAGAAAAAGTGCAGATTAGAGATAATCAGCTATTATTGCAGAGAAACAATTTCACACAGAAGATGGAAAGAAGGAAAAGCAAAAACCGACTTCCAACCTTAGAAGACACAATTTGGTTCATGTGGGTTCAGCATCTTCACGGCTGACAGATCTAAATCCTTCCTCAAACTAGAACAGAACATACTGGAATTGCTTGCTAAGGTCTACAGCTCAGCTGAGGTGGCTCCAGCAGCAGATGGGTGCTCACAGAGAGCTCAACTGGGGCGCTCCAGGGGTATCTTCCAGTAGAGCAGGTTGCTCCAAGCCCCTGTGTCCACCCTGGCCTTGAACACTGCCAGGGATGGGGCAGCCACAAAGAGTTTTTCATCCTTTGTTTTTTATTACACCAGACACTTGGTTGCTCTGGAATAACCACCAAAAATTTACCTGTAAGACACCCAAACATTGACATCTTTCTGTGTCTCTGCCTTTTCCTCTGTTTCATTTGGTCACGTTGGTAAATTCAGTGGAGGTGCCCAAAGTGCTTCCAAAATATTGCAGTTGGGGTGTCAAAAGTATCAGCACACACTCTATTTCCTACTAAATCCCACTAGAAGAGAGAACAACATACCTAAAAGCCTACTAATTTGAATTTAACTGAAGATGTTAAACAGCTTCACAGCACCCAAATACTGTAGCTTACAAGCAAACAAACATTATAGAATTAACAAAGAGGTGCCAATCTAATTAAAGTCAATCCACAGATACCTCTAAACACCAAGGGAGCCTGATTAGTAGCTGTTTATAGTAGCTGCTTAAGCAAATTGTGGAGGAGTAATAATTCTGATCTTGTCACTTGCCAGAAAGACTTTTTTTTCTCACCTCCAAAACATTCCTTCAGCTTCAATTCATTTAAAGTTCACATTTTAAAACAAACCAGCATTTTTTGGGGCACAATTCCTTCTAAGGCAGGTTTTACAACAGGCACGTTGTAAAAGTGGCTGTTCCTTGTGTATCATCACATCCTCATGAGGCTGCA
>NW_009934452.1:55670-69093 GCF_000696875.1 Nestor notabilis
AAGGAGGAAGGGGTGTTGAAAACTGCCTGGGACTCCAGCACTACTTCTCTCTAATGCACTGGCTGCCTCATCACAGCAGAACTGAGTGTTACTCACCCACCTCCAAAGTGAGCAATGCCAGACCCCTAAGAAATAGGGCTGCAAGGAAAGAAAAGCTCGTCAGTGCTCAGTTGGACACTGATTATTGCCAGGGAGATGCACAAAAGGTGACAGGTAATAAATCTCCTAAGACATGCTGGTCTGATCCATTCCTGTAGGCTGGCTATGAATGTGAATGGTGGTGGCCATGGCTGAAGAATTACAGCACTGGAGCACACGTGGCTCATTGGGTACACAGGAAGCATCACACCCTGAATAAAATAGGGAGTGCTGGTTGGTTTTTTGCCCAGCTTCTTCCCAGAGGATTCAAGAATGGCATTTGCCAAAGGGAGAGAAGACAAGAATCCAAAAACCAGAGAACTGAGAGAAGACTGAATCTGGGGCTGAGAGATAACACTTTCAGGAGGAAAAAACATTCTGCAGCAGGACACCCAGCCCAGGCTGGGAGAAAACTGGGTGCTGGACAGAGATGTTCTGTAAGTCAAGAGGCAAACGATGAGTCTCAGCCAATTCTCTACGCACCCTGAAGATCAGTATATCCTGAAAACTCCCAAGAGAAGTGACAATGCTGATCAGGATTGAGCACGGGGTGAAGGTGTTTCTTCCGTTGCACGACCTGAGTATTACCTGACTAGCCTGAAGACAGGTTATGTCAAAAACCTCCTCTGGCAAAAGCACTCAAGGGCAAAAACTGAAGCAGGAGATCGAGGTTGTGCTACTCTTCAGAACCAAGAAATCCTTAGAAAAGGTGGGGATCAAAAGACAGCAGCCTCAGGATCATCTGGCCTGGACTGTCTGGAGATCTCACAAGGCCAAGCTGATACACAGGACCTTCTGGGGCTCTGGTAGACACCGAAATGCATGAGACCCCTCAGCGCTCACACCCCCTTCCCACTCTGCAACACAAGACCTTACAGCCCAAAAAGTCTAAGGGAGGAGATGGCCGAGCTCCTCATGTCCCTGCTCTCACCCCTGTAATTACATATTTGTGCCTGAAATATTTTATCTCTATTAACCACAGGACCAGCATCCCCAGGGAGATGCATCCAGAGATGCCCATCTCTGCTCTCCTCACCTCCTCCTCCCTTGGCCAAGCCGTCAGGCAGCAAGAGCAGAATGTGCAACCTGAGGCTGTGCAAGGACATCTGCAGCCCCAAACAATACTGAGCTGAACAAATCACTCACTGTTGCTCTTCTGGGTGCTGAGTGGGAAAGTGAAGTCTAGATGCTCAATGTGCGGCACTGCCCCTCCCCTGCAAATGGCACAGCTGCTGAAATGCATTTGTTTTTAGAAAGAGGAGAGAAAAGAGTTTTTTCGGTATCCAATTCACAGAGCTTTGCTTTTTCCTTTTTTTTTTTCCCCCTCCTAATGTGCAAAGTGCTTTGTGAATGGGCCAGCTAAAATTATTTATAATGAGCTAATTTCCATAAAATTGGGCTAATTAATTTCCATGCTGCCTGATGAAAATTGCTAACATCGGCTTTTTACTGACAGCCGAGGTCCTGCAGGCAATCTCGTGCCCCTCTGACTGGAAGGAGGTCCAGGCTGCATCCTCAGCTAGTGTAAATCAGCGGATACCCACTAAACCAAACAGAGCAGCGTGCTCATTTACACAGGGAAAACATAGCTTGGGCCACTTCACAGGTTCTATGGGGGTAACTGTGTTATCCAAAGTTCAGTGCGTGTATAAATAGAGAGGCACAACAGAAGTTTGTTCTTCAAGCTGCTGGAAGAAAAGCAAAGACTCGGCTCAACTAAAATCCACTTCCCCTCCATTGGATTTGGGGAAAATCTCAATCTTGGTGCAGCAAGTCAACTGAGAAGCGACAGGAGGGGCAGCTCAGAGGGAAAATGAAAAGTAACCTTATGGGCTTGCTTCAGTGCCTTGAGGTTTCACTAACACCCAGGGGTAGGGGTGCTCCTAGCTGGTTTGCTTATGAGAATTGCCACTGAAGGGATTAATATTAACCCTTTTTTAAGACCATTTCACACAGCATCAGTGGACACAAGTCCAGCAATGGCTGGTCTTGCTGAGGACAGTTGACTTTGCAAAACAAAACGATGATGTCCTACATCAGTGGGGTTTCACAGGTATAATTAAAGGCAGTATTTGCCTGGTCTCAGAAGCAGGAAAATGCTCCTTGTAGCACCCTTTGTGTTGTGGGCTACACTCTGACAATATTTTCTAAATCACATTAAGATTTCAGTCCCTAAGCCCACACACCACCAAAGGTGACTACTCCTGGCATTTAGAAAGATATTCCTGGATTGAAACATGGGCTTGAGATGCTTCTTGGACTCTTACGAAATATTCTATTGATATTCTTATATTGTTCTCATCTGAACTCTTTCCTGTAACATCAGAGGTGTAAGTTTGTGACTGTCACTTTCTGTAATGTCAATATCTGCACCTTCAGCCCTCCCTGACAACAAAGACCAGCTTTCCCAGATAGAAAGACCTTTCAGGTTAATGCTCACAATCAACTTGTTTATTGTACTATGCTAAATCTAAGTAAGACAAAATCAAACGACTTGGTTTTCGTGTCTAAACACTGCTAAATGATACTGTATCAAGCCGATTTTGCCTTAGGCTTATTAACACAAGTTGAACTTGGTGCTGATCAGATTCCAAGCTGGTATGCAACACGGAAATGTGCGATCTGCACCGACTGCTGTAAAATAAAGTCACTGTACTTGTGCAAGACAGGTCTCTTTTAAAAAGCCCCACAATTACTAGTAGTCACACAATAGCTGTAACTTACTGGATGCTGCCTGAGCAATTCATCTGCTCTTGGCCTCAGGCCTACACTTTCAAATGATCTACATTAACTTGAGGGCAAATGTTTCAGGTTTTGAGGTTACTCTCTGCTCCCTCACCTTGCAGACCTCGGGCTCTGCATGGAATCTGCGGCTTCCAGGATACCTCTTTCCAGAAATACTGTTAGAAACATGGGGAGATCTGACGTGTACAGGACAGGGTGATCTGCCCTACCACAGAGGCACCATCCTGGCCAAAGGCTGCCCCACATACTGGCAGTGCATGTCCTCTACTGAGCAACATCTGCCAGCAGCTGCAATGTGGTGCTTACCTCCTAAATCCAGATGGGCAGCCAAGCCGGGCAGTGTTGTAGCAGGAGGAAGGGATGAGGAATGTCATGCTGATATCCTGGAGCCTTGGTGCACTCCCCTGTCTAAAACAGGCCCAGCTATGGGGTGCCTCCAAGGGCAATACTTAGTTTAACCTGTGTGCTCAAGGCTGACATCTCTTCTTCAGCTTAGCCTGCCCTAAATGTGGATGCTTTTGTTATCGATACAAGCGCTTGATCCTTTCCTGCAAAGAACAACCCTTTATACGAGGACCAGACCTACCTATTTCATTGTGATTTGTATACACACATATATTAATACATTGCATTTTTAACACGTTTAATAGCACTACATTAAACACTCAGTTTGCAAGTGTTTGCAGTGTCCCCACCATAAGGAAATGCAAATTCATAACTCCTGCAAGTTTGACATCCAAGACTTACCCCCATCTCTGACAATTAATGTAAACCCTTTAGGAACTCATTCAAAGGCTTCATTTCTATACTGCCTTTATGTTCCCTATTAGGTGAACATGCATACTAGGCACAACTGCAGTATAGATTTATGTGAATATATATATGATCTAGCTAAACCACTGATATATGTCAAACTAATACATCTTTCTCCTTTTATTTCCACTCTCGTCCTTATAGAGGCACTTTATTCTACTGAAGCATTAATTATGATTTTCCTGTCCCTGGATGTGCCTGCATTTGTCTTGTGCTTCTATTTACTGCTTTGTGACAGACAAGACAGTCAATAACACTGGTTTCCACTCCCAGGCAATTTGAATGGATGACTTGCAAGGAAAGAAAAGAAATTAAGAAGGGTGTATGGTGCTGGGGAGGAGGACACGAATATCAGGCCACGGTTGTGCTGGCTGACATTTTCCAAAGGGGCTCCTCTAATTGCTTTTCAAGTTTTTAATTCAGTAAGGCATAGTCTCAGCATGGCTTTGGTGTCAACAGCAGAATGAATGCTCTTTTAGAGAGGGAAATAAGGCCCACCGACGTGTTTGAAGCTCTGCCTCAATATAAAAACTCCCCGGCTGAGCTTTGAAACTCCATGTATGGATCAATGGGGTGGAAAAATGGCTGGAATGCAGCAGTACTGGGAAAAAGAGGATGTTTTGATGGCTGTTACCCACAAAGATGCTGTAATGCACTACATGTATAGGCAGTCTGGGTCCATGTGAGACACTGTGTTCACAATGCTAGAAAGGACAAAGCCAAACTAAGGAAAGCCACAATAAAAGGGTGACCATTGAAAGGAAGAGGAGAAATGATAAAAATATTCCCATGACTATGTGGTGGGAAGGAGGTGGATTGCACAGTTCTCTTCAGCCTCCCCCCAGATGTGTAACTACCACTGACAGGATGCAAAAGCCACCAAATCTAAACCTGATAAACGGACACAAAATCTTAATGCCAACACCCAATTCGCTGCGGCTGTCGCCACTCTAAGGTACCATTAAATTAATGCATTTAAAAAAGGATTTCAGTAAGGATGCCACAGCTGAAAAGACCACCAGAGTATCCTCAGGTATACAAGCAGATCTTTTAAAGGTATAAATACAACCCTCCCAGGCCAGGGGCCTACAGCTGTGCCTGTGGGTAAGGACTCAGTGCCTGCACCAGCAGACCCATGGGTTCCTGCCCAGTCCAACCCATGGGCTCTGCTCCACTGGGCTGGCAGCCCCTCAAGAGCCACCTTTCCTCTGCTTCTCCTGGAGCTCCCTGCAAGAAGCAGCCTGTGAACAACCTCTCCTATTATCATGTGCGCATTTCAACTGCCAGGTTTGCCCCTAAACTAGAAAGGCAGAGGTAAAGGAATGAATGATGAATATCTGAAAACCAAACAAGTTGAACCTTCCAGAAAGAACCCACTCAAGTGTTGGCAAACTACTCCAGTGGATTAACAGGAATGCTTCACCCCAGGAGTTTGGGACCCCCAGACTTTGAGCAGCTCCTCAAGCTGAGATGAGCTGTGGGAGTTCTCGAGAGGCCCCATCCTGATCAGAGACTGGACTGCCCCACTTGGAGACATTATCCTGGGTTAGTTCTGAGCTATTTGCACAGCATCCGCTGCAATCCAGCAGAAGACACTACAGCCATCTGTTACTACTGCATGCTCTGAGAGTAAGCTTTCCTATTTCACTTAAAGGAACTTATCTAGAGTGCTATTGATACTACGCATTGAAGCCTCAACAGACATGTTAAAGATGTCACCTATGCCTGCAACAGAGCTGCTCGTGGAAATACAATGAAATCCCTACAAGACAGAGAAATGCACTTTACATCAGGGAACAAACTTCTAACAGGCAAGGCCCAATGAAAAGAATAAATCATTCTGCTCCATAAATCCTTTTTTTTCTGCAGCCTCAGGCAAATACATTCTAGAAAAACACTAAAAGAGCATTAAAATCCTTTGGTTTTTATATGCAATAGCTTCACTCCATTTTGCCTAGAATTTGTTGCAAATAGGATAGGTCCTTTTAGTTGTATTTTAAGGCTAATTTTTTCACAGATATGCAAAAGATGTAGGTGTCTGGTTTTCATTCATTTCTAAGAGTAACTGAAACCCTACTCAGCCACGCTGGAAGGCTCAGTCAGACAGCACACTGTGCTGGGTTAGTATAGATCCACTGAAACACAGCATGCTGCTAATGCCTGAACACTGTGTCATTAAACAATAATGAATCATGGTCCTAAACAACGGCATTGCAGATGAAGATATGAGAGACTTAAATCACATTTATCTACTTTACTCCCAAGGCAAAGTCAGCTTAACGCACCCGCGCAACCCAGTGCACAGTCACTGCAAGTGGCAAGAGCTCCTCAAGCTTCTCGTTCTTGCCCCATCAAAAAACCCCCAAACATTGTCTACAGGGTGCATTTAGGTTGTTCTGGATCAGGGTGGAACAAAGTCCCTTGAAGGCAGGATCTGAAATAGCTTCCTCCTGCTGGTATTAGAAGCATGGAATCCCCATTGTAAATTTAAGAAACTTCATCCTGAAACTCCATTCGCCATTATGACCAGAAGGATGTGCTTTGGGGCACACCAATACGAAAGCCTCTGTCCTCTGATACTCAGACACCTTTTTTTATCATAGAATGGTTTGGGTTGGAAGGGACCTTAAAGCTCATCCAGCCCCAACCCCTGCCACGGGCAGGGACACCTTCCACTAGAGCAGGTTGCTCCAAGCCCCTGTGTCCAACCTGGCCTTGAACACTGCCAGGGATGGGGCAGCCACAGCTTCTCTGGGCACCCTGTGCCAGCGCCTCAGCACCCTCATAATCAAGTATTTCTTCCTAATGTCTAATCTAAAACTATCATCCTTCAGCTTGAAGCCATTCCCCCTTGTCCTGTCACTACATCTCCTTTTAACCTGAACTCAGTCCATTCACCCTTATCGAACTCTGTCCTTTTAGCCATCATACTTCTTTTTACACTGTTGTGTTTTTGCCTTCCCCACCAGCAACCTTTTTCTCTTCCAGCCCTCTCTTTACTGCACTTCAGTGACTTCAACTCACCTAAGTATGTCCCCAGCTTGCAGCCAGGAAGTGCACTGCACTGGCCATCTTCACAGCCAAACTCCTGCAGCTCAGCTCATCCAAATCTCACTTGCTTACACTGATCCCACCTTTCTGTTTACCATACAGTATTTATTCCCACTTCCACCAGAAGTACTACATCCTCCTTTTGCTGTATGACATTTTTTGCCTTAAATGAACTTTTTAATATTTCATTAGTTACTTACTGACCCACCTGGGGGGAATGGAGGGTGAGTGAGCAGCTGTCTAGTACTTAGTTGCTGAGGTTGTCCTGATGGACCAAGAACAGGGGACAAATCTGTCCCGTGCTATTAGCACGTGCCATAGTTTGAGTTTAGACTGGGAGACACCAGGACAAAATCACTGATGTGTCAAAATTTGCACATCAAAATGGGAATAAGATCTTAGAGTAGAGACACGTGTAAGGGTATGTTGTGGTTAAGCGCACCCACACGTCTACAGCACTGGTCTGGTAAATTAAAGCACTCCTTTGGGACGCGGGAGACAGGGAGAAACTCCTCCTCTGACATTCTGGGGGGAATAGACACAAAGTTGGATATTTAAAAGTAATGTTCACATTGCCATAACTTGCCACCCAAGATACAACAGCTTTTCGCCTGGTTTTGTACAAAACAGAAACCAACAGTCCATTTCACCAGCAGATGAAAAATCAAACCCAGATACATCAATCCCCCCACAAGCACTGCACCTTAATCCCAAGCAGCTTTTTACTACTCAAATTGCACAGGCGAGATAAATCTCACATCCCTCTTTGGGGCACATCAATACGAATCCACTGATCAGTCCCTAAGCCACGCAGCAGCAGTTCCCCCCGCCTGTGGCCACAGCCTTGCGGATCAGGGTGAGGGATGCTGTCGGCTGCGGATGGGGGTCTCCAGTGGGGAGGGTGTTGAGCTGCTGCCTGGCACAGCCCTATCCCCAGGCAAGGGGCAGATTTGATCAGATGAACCAGAAGTCCCAGCCCGGGAGCTCAGCAGTGAAAGCCAGGCTAGTGCTGCTTTCCCCCAGGGCTTTGGGGGCAGAGGGAGCAAGATGCAGGCAGAGGAGCAGCAAAAGCGCAGGGCTCCAGCTCTGCATCTCCATTTGTGTCCGGCAGGGATGCCCTCGGCATCCCCCAGCACCACAAAAGCAGCCACATGAGCAGAGAGGAGAAACTAAACTGCACTTTAAGCAGCGGTTTTGCTCCAGAACTCCCGTGAGTTCTGCCCGTGCTGAATGCATGCCTTTGATCAGAGGCTAATTTGCAGGAGAATCCACTGTCCTTTATCCCAGATACCCATCCACAAACCAACTGCTTCCGCAGCAAGGCAGGTTGGGCAAGGTCTTTAGGATAAATGGCTTAAAGTAACAACTGCCACGCTGCCTATTTTGCTACACACAACCCTGACAACTTTCCCCCACTCAATAAAAGATGTACAAGGAAATAAGAAAATAACAGTATCAACACAGTGTATCCCCTTCCGCAGCACATGCAGGAGACAGCCCCAGAGCAGGGAAGGCATGTCCTTCAATATTTAACTTCTTCACTCTTTGTTCTCCATCTCAAGTTGAACAATACGTTAATTACCTGATGAAGCGTTATAATTACTCTAACAGCTCTGCTCTTAGTTATAATTACTGCATCAACACTTTCTTTTTCATATGCTTCAATCTATACCTATTACATTGTCATGATGAAGACACATTAACATTATAATACCGTATAATTAGCTGATAAGCAATTAAATTATTCCACTGCTCTTGTTCCTCTTTGCCAAGAGGTTGCTTTCCAAGTGCTATTATCTTCCTTTTCTCTGGTTTGCTTCAGAGGTTGGGTTTTTTTTCCCCCTTCATTTTGAAAAAGGACCTCATATACTTTATTCCAACAATTTCATTTCGAATTCCGAGAGAGTATGGTAGTTAAGGTCCTGGGAGAAGCTAATTTGCTGCTAATATTTCACACTTCTTTCCTCTCGAGTTCAAACTGGTTTTGCTTTCCAAAAGCTGCCTGGAATAGGAAAGTGTCAGAGAAATATTTGTGTAGAAAAATAAACGAATCCTTAATAGCTCCTTTAAAACACTTGGAGCCACATTGTGGGATTAATGCGAGTAGGGAGGAAATGGGGGAAAAAATGAGAAAAGCAAAACTGTTTTGGTTTTTATCCTCATATTTATGTTACTTTATATCTCAAGGGAAAAGTCAGAAGTGCTTTTTGCACCTTTTTTGTTCATGCCCTGAAGAAAATCGTTGATAATAAGCTCAGTGTAGCTATTTGAGAAGCCTGACTAGACCTCGACAGCAGCATCAGCTTATTCTGTGGCATGTAGGAAACCTCCTAACAAACACCATGCAGTGCACAGTAATGCTGTGTAGAATTTTTTCTCTCTAGCACTTATGTGGATTATTAGCCTGCTTGTAGGTCTCATGTGCTTTGTCCTCTCATTTGATTTTTGTGGCTGAAAATTACTCATTTGGCTTTCAGTCAGTGCAAGCCATTCATGTTATTGCATAGCCTTTCCCCTCTGCTGGCTAAAATCCTTTTCATATGGTTGTAAAAGTCTACAGCACTGCATCAGTGGAAATTACTGGCTGCAGCACTTTTAGGTGGCATGGGGCTGCCTAGTTTCCATTCTGGGACTGTTTCCTTTCAGCCATGCTTTGCTGTTGTGGCTGTCGCTCTTCAATCAACACTTTCTACTCAAACAATTGTTTTGATTTAGTAACACAGGAATATGAGCAAAGCACCTTGGTACAATGACAGAGCAGACCTTGGTGATGCAGTCCAACCCCAGACTTTTGGGGAACAGGCTGTCACCAAACAGCACTGACTTTCCCCATCCACCTACCAAGCTATCCACACAGGATTCCTCCATCTCTCAGTACCAGAGAGATGGAGACCAGATTCAAACCATTTCTGTTTGAAGAGAAGAACAACTGCTTAAAATCACCCCCAGCATTCGCTACGTTGATTAAACTCCTCAATTTCAGATGTACCCAGTGAGTCTTCTGCCATCTACCACAGCAAAGCTGAATTTCTTGCCTTTGTGCTCAAGCTGTTACTGGGCAAAATTCCTCATTTGCTCTAGGCACCAGCCCTTGAAGTGCTCAAACCTGTGCTTGCCTTCATCTTTACCCAAGAAAACCCTGAAGGACCTCACTAAATTTGTCCCAGTGAGGATTACTAAAAATGTATGGCACCTGAATAAACATCCTGAGGATGGAAAGCTGGCATGAAGGAATTTTTACACACTCTTTACTGAAGACTCCCTGTCTCTGCAACACCTGCACCCACCTCATTACTAATAAAGCACTCAGTGGTGTTCAGCATCCATCCCTTAAGTCTGCCTTGGTTCTGCTCAGGTGCATCTCTGCCACCCCAGCTCTTCGCCCTCCAGTGCAGAGTCAGGTTTCCATGTGAGCAGTCTGTTCACATGAAGGGTTAGAGTTTGCTCAGCTCCTCCCTGTGTTAGTCCTAATGCTCCTGGGTGAGGTGTGAGACTTTGAAGGCTTTGTCAGATGGGAAAGCACCAGGAAAATCAGCATTTATCCTCTCTGATGCTACTGCTGCTTCCCACAGTGCTCAGCATAAACTGCGTTAATCCTGGACAGAGGGACTGATGGCTCAGCTCCTGTGGCTATGCAAACCTGTGATCAGTTTTGGATGCTGCTTTTCACTTACTGGCAACTTTCCTGCATTTAAGTCACTTCTAAATCGTGCAGATCCCGGATGTGTTATTTGTTTTACCACCCTCTCATTTTCCATGAAAACTCCTATTTATTTTCAATAAAGTTCTTCGCAGAAATACTGTGAAAGCACAAGACAGTGCTGCAAGACAATAAAGAGAGCTGCGAAGAACTGCATTGGTCTGATGCCTCTGATCTGCCCCATGACCCCATCTCTGCACACCCTGGTCCTAGCACTGCTCCCACACAGCCACATCTCTCCCACCATGACTTTGGCAAGCTTCACCGGCCCTGAATGAGCCATGGGCTGGTGTTTATAGTACCATAGAATGGTTTGGTTTAGAAAGGACCTTAAAGCTCATCTAGTTCCAACCCCTGCCATGGAGTGGTTGGAGCAACCACTAAAGCAGGTTGCTCTAAGCCCCTGTGTCCAACCTGGCTTTGAACACTGCCAGGGATGGGGCAGTCACAGCTTTTCTGGGCAACCTGAGGACCTTCTCTTTACCATCCTCACAATGAAGAATTTCTTCCTAATGTCTAATCTAAATCTCCCCTATAACAGCTTAAAACCAATCCCCTTTGCCCTGTCACTACATTCCCTTGTCAAAAGCCCCTCTCCAGAGGAGCCTTCCTTCTCTCCCTGGAGCCTTCTCCAGGCTGAACAAGCCCAGCTCTCTCAGCCTGTCTCCATAGGAGTGGTGCTCCAGCCTTCAGAGCATTTTTGTGACCTCCTCTGGACTCAACTGTGATGCCATCTAGGTGAGTGAATAAGGGAGAACAGGAGTATCACCAAGGGGCAGCAATCGGTATGGTGCTTTTTCTTTCCTGATGTCTCTATCTGCTAGAGCAGGGATAGAAAGTTCAGCATCTTGGCCACATGTTGCTGTTTTGGGCTTTTTTTGGAAGCGTTCTTTCCAAAACATCAGCCATTTGGCAGATGTGGCACACAGACCCAGCCAGCCAGCTCATTTGTTTAGCCTCAATCTTTACTCATCCTCCAAAGGCTCTGCACGAGCAACACACACAGCCAGGCTTCATTACTGCAGCTTCATTTCTTACCAGAGGCTGCCCTGGCACACGGAGCTGGTGCAGGTACATCTGAACACCGATGGACCCCGTGCCTTCACACAAAGGTCTCCCCACTAGCTGCCTCCAGAAGAAAAGCTCAGCTTTTATAGGTCTTCTCACCTGCCCCTGCAGTGAGCAGCACCCCAGCAATGCTGGGGTCCCCAACACTCAGGATTATGGCTTATCTTATAGCATTGGCTACATACAGAAAGAGATTTATAGGCATAACCTGGTGCCTGCAGCAGTCATCACCCATGGCTGAAGAGCTGAATTCACACCTAGCTTTTGAAAGAAGGGTCACATTCAGCCTCTGTGTCTACACTGGGCTGATCTGACCCCTCACCCCCCCATCCCCAACAACAACATGCTTGTTTTCAGCACTTGCAGCTTCCTGGCTTTAAAAACCCTCTCTCTCATCATTTTTGCCCATGCTGTTTATTTCCTGATGTTGTTTTAAACTGTTTGCACATGGCCCCTGGTATCTCAGCGGGTGAGCACTTTACAAATAAAGTGATGAGGAGGGTTAAAAGGATGCGACTTGATAATTCACGCTAGTAGCAGCCAGATGTCTTATTGCCTTAGAAAGAAGCAGAAAGGAGAAAGCAGATCATCCTCATGTGGGTTTAGTTGTACATAGAACACTTTAAAAAATGAAAGCAAAATAATATAGCAGATGCAAAAACTGAAAAGCTGAACACAAGCGAGCTAAAAACCAAATGTACAAAGGAATGACAAAACATGTGCTTCCCCAAGCTATTCTCCATCACCAGTACCCTCAGTGAGGTTTTGATAGCCTAAACCTGTCTTCAAGCAAACAGCTTCTGCATACTTTTTTGCTAAAATAAGATGTATTTTTCTAGTTGCTAATGAAAAACAGGATATGCACAAGTTTAGGGCATGGGGTGCAGAACAGGGAGATGGGGTGAGAAGGGCAGGTCCTGCCTTAGTGTACTTCACTGATGCTCCTGTGCTACGCTTACTGAAAGAAGCTGGGTTTATAGCTTGTCTTTGCAAAGAAAAAGCAGAAAGGGAAGAGAAAGCCATGGATAACACAGTGCTCCTCTTACAAAATAACACACTGCCATACTATGGTGTTTAAAATACAACTAGAGAATCACAGAATCACTTGCAGTATCAAGCTAAGTACAGTTCAGAGCAGAAAGGGAGATACAGACCCTGGTTCTCCCACGCCATGGCAGGTGGGAGAAGCAGCAGGTACCCATGCAGGGGGCTCCAGGTTCCAAAGAGGGCAACACCAGAGGGTCCTTTGCATTTCTACATGATCCTCTGACAGTGAACTGACCTCGAGCAGCAAAAAGTCTCATGTTAAGATCACATAATGCAGAATCCTTTGTTAAACACAAACCAAGTGCTTTTAAAGTATCAATCCCCATTTCCAACCCCCAGCTGAGCTGCCATTTGGGTATACACCACACAATGCCTGACACAGGGGGTGTCTCGGCCCCTCCACTGGCAGCTTGGGAGAACTGTGGCCCCACTGTACCTTGAAGGACTGGATATAAAAATCCAGCTCTCCAAAGCCCCCCCAGGCAAAGCCAGAGCAGGCTGCAGAACTGGCCATCACCCTTCTGTGCTGGAAAAAGCTGCACTGCCATCTCCCACTGGCAGGGGAAAGCCTGGTGGAGACAAAACTCACGCCAAGGGCTTTGCAGAGAAAAGATCTTTTGCTTTATAGGAACTGTGAAATGCCATCAAGCATTTCCAGGAGCATGCATCTGAGAGCACAGGGTTTAGCTGTAAGGCATGGAGGGGGAAACAGCCACACACAAATCATGGGAGTGTAAATGTGATCACCTTCTAAAAACCATCTGGAGCCCAGTATTAAGCCTAAATCTAGTTCTGCCTCAGTAGCAATAAATATAATAGTAAAATACTCCAGGTAGTGGACAAGTTCAAACTTGTAGGGAA